>NC_067484.1:14432978-14732978 GCF_947179515.1 Apodemus sylvaticus | reverse complement strand
CTTACTGGCTTGCTTCCTCTGCCCTGCTCAGCCTGCTCTCTTATAGAACCCAAGACCACCAGCCCAGGGAGCACCACCCAAAATGGGCTGGGCCCTTCCCCTTCATTACTAATTGAGAAAATGCCCCACAGCTGGATCTCATGGAGGCATTTCCTCAACTGAAGCTCCTTTCTCTGTGATAACTCCAGCCTGGGTCAAGTTGACACACAAAACCAGCCAGTCCAGGTAATATGATCTAAATTATTCTAGAAGTCCTTTCTGTACTTTGTGTAGACATATCTAGAGGTATGCTTAATCTTACAGCAATTCTCAATTCAGTCAAGTTGGTAATCAATATTAACCATCAAAAAATACATATGTTGTGTACTTTCAGGGGGAATATGTTATGCTGAGGTATGTGCTAGTCTTCAGGAACTTTGAGTGATGGTATTTATCAGGGAGATCATTGCAAGTGCAAGAGAAATCTGTAAGGTCCTGAGACCCGCTCTTGCTGGTCATGAACCATGCAGTGACCTACATAAAGCTGGATCAAGAATGAGAAAGAACACAAGATATGCTTGCCAGTGGATGACATACTCAGCACCAAACTCCAGTCAGGGTTTCTCAGGATACTGGACTTGACAGAGGGAAATTGCTTCCAGAAAAGTGGTGAGCCTTTCTTCCATAGAACTAAACAATATGGATCCTTTCCTAGCCATTTTGCATTTTCTTCTTTCACCATTTTTAATCCTGATACATGTAGTGCTAGCCATAGCTACATAGTCTTCTCGACTGTGCATATAAACTGAATGCCTTCATGCATCTGTCTTTCTCCCCTCTGAAGAGATTCCTCTTTATAAAAATCAACTCTCATGAAGTATGTATGGTGTTACTGTTTGCTACAAGGCCTGAGTTAGGTTGTGTGCAAGACAGGAAGTAGGGAGAGTGGGCAGACCCTGGTACCCTGCAGGTGACATTAGTAAGCTGGCTTTGTTTTTGTCTTTTATAGGAAAATGTCAAAGAACTCTGTTTCTTGGTGCCTTTATAGCGTGCAGAGCTTCCCTCCATGCAGGTGCATATGGGTCCTGTGTGCTGAATGATGACTGAGAAGCCCGTTCCTGGCTCTTCCCTCCAGCCCATCAGCTCCACTCACCCTCGGTGCAGACAGAATGCAAAATAATATTTTAAGGAAATTTGATTCCTGAGGTTGTTGTGCTTCCTTATACATAAATTACCCTTAAACTACACTGGTTATTGAAATAAAAATTCCATTTCTCTTACATTGACAGTCCATCCGGGGGGAGCAGGGGATATTTCCCGCCACGAAGCAGATGAGAGGAATTGGGCATGACATCAATGCGATTATTACAGTCATGCTTTTTATTTTTAATATTTTCCTGTGACAGATTTATTTCTCTTCAAGTCAGGAATACTTCTTTCTGAGGAAAAAATATATAGCTCCTGTATGTTTTTCTGATACAGAAAATTACCAGACGCCAAGCTGTGAATGTAAGGAAATTGAAGACCCTGGCGGGTGACCTTAAGGACCATGAAGGTGGAGAATTGTGATACAGCAGCTTAGGCAATTTCACTGCAGCTGCGTGGTTTGTGAAAAATGAGAAATAGGTTTTCTATTACTAAATATAATGAATTTCCTTTGTGTCCTGTCACAAATTGTCAAACTTCATTGAGCAGAAAAAGATCCGGGCCGACATTGGTAGGTGGGTGGTATGGTCCCCACATTGCCCAGAGAGGAGAGCTGAGGGAAGTGATATCATCACATTACATTGACCTAAAACTTTAGACTAACATAGTTACTGAACAAGGTCATACTCCACACTTCAACTTATAAATAAAATACTTTACATGCCATGGGGTAAAACTACACACATATATGTCTGGACTTGTACATTGTGCAGTGGGCTCAACCTAGGTCCATGAAGAGGTTAATCACCTCTTAGGAAAACCAAAAGACTCCCAGAATATCTGTCACACTTGTCATGAAACAACATGGGGTCTGGGGAGGGTTGTGTAATATCAGAGGAGCACGTGATTTACATGACAGTGAGGATGAGAGAGAGATGACAGCTCTGAGTACCTGGACATCTACTGATGCCCACCTTATTACTTGTAGGTCAGAAGCATCCAGTGCATCAAAAATGTTTGTGTCACTTTGTGACCCATGCTGTAGGGTGGCTGTTGAGCTTAGGAGAAGACATGTCACCCTCACCCCTGCAAACATTACACTGTGTGCTGTCACCCTCACACCTCCTAAGGAACAAATGAGGTTGAATTGGGAGACAAGACACCTGATACTGCCTGTGCACTGTAGTTATTCAAATAGGCACTCAGGGCATCAGAAGCCACAGCTCCCTCTGAGACATGTGGCCGCAATTGTACCTACCTTTCAGAGAAAGAAGTGAGACCATTTCTGTAAGCTCCCCTCCCCCAAAGTTTCTGACATGTTGGAAACACTCTAGCCTCCACAGGCAATGAGTGAGTTTAAATTGTGTTTCAATCTGAAGGGATAGATGACAACATTTAGATAGCAAGGAGGAGCAGACATCACGAATCTGGTTTTAAAAAAGAAATCCAGGAAACAACAACTCTAACAACTACTGTTACCATTTTACATAAATGGTATCTGTAATGGTTAATCATGGTTGTCAGCATGATTCTATCTGGAATGAACTACAATCCAGAATTGGAAGGCTCACCTGTGATCCAGATTTTGAGGCTTGGAGATACAAATTTTTGACCTGGATCTTGGCATGGAGCTCTTGAGGCATAGGTGCTATGAATCCTAGGAGACTAAAGCAAGGTGCTCTCTGAGTTCAAGGTCAGCCTGGGACATAAAAAGTCCCAGATCCAGGCCTGGTGGTACATATCTTTAATCTGGGCCACACCTTCTGCTGGAGACCTACCTAAGGACATTGGAAAAAGGAAAATTCGTTCTTTTTCACCCACTTGCATTTACTTGCCAGCACATCTGTTGGAATCAACTAGCCTTGTGAGACTGAGCAACTACTAGATCCTTGAACTTCACATTCACAGCTGACCGTTGTTGAGAAGTTGGACTGCAGACTGTAAGTCATCATTCCCTTACTATATTGAGACTATCCATAAGTTCAGTGACTCTAGAGAACCCTGACTAATACAGCATCTAAGATGATTTGACAGCCATAGGAGATTTAGAAGAAACTTGACATGTCTCCCAGTGTCATGTGTAACAGACAGATGTCCAGAATCTCATAAAGACCAATTGCAGAAACTAGGAATCTCTATAGTTGTCTCTATGACCATGGGCTCTGAAGCAGAAGACAGCAATAAAGACCCAGAAAAGAGAGACTGGTTATCAAAAACAACCTGTGGATGCTCAGCCATTCGGAACTGAATGAACAAGGGTAGAGCCAGCCCAGGAAATCCACCTGGCCATTCTGTTTTACACATACCTATAGAAACATATGTTGCAAACATCGTTCCATTTGGTCTGCAAGTGTTGTAATAATATCTAATCTCAATTCAGGAGCTTCTACCCTACTTTGATCTTGCAATTCCTGGATAAAAGACACAAATGACCTTTTTATTTATGAAAAAAATTTATTAGCACTAAGGCTGGGCAGATACCTACCCTCTATGCTATTACAATCTACTTTCCTATCGATAACTCCAAGTTATTACTTACTATGCTTCATCTGGGCCGCTCTTGACTGCAGTTGGCCAGCCCTCAGAACCATGCTTTCTTCTTAACCCATGGCATCTTTCTCCTCTTTCTACCATCTTCTTCCTGCTCATGACACCTTTATTCACCAAATCAGGAATAACATGGGGGGGGGCAAGGTCACATAGCATCATTTGGGTCTCTCGGACTCTAGGAGCAACCAGTATTTAGCATATGAAAAGACCAAACCTCAACATGCAAGTAAACAGGAATGTTTTCAGCACTTCCCTGACAAGATCACAAACACTTCAAGGATCTGAAATTAAAAGCCATTCAGCAACCACGTAAATCTGCACACAGATTCAAGGCACAAGAATCCAGTGCAACACACCCCTGTCTAGCTGGGGCCCAGTTGCACACAACATGTTACCTCTATCTTTAAATAAAAGAATTTCACTGAATGAAAACACATTGTGAATATGATATGGCCTGCCTAGGCTCCCATGTGTCAGAATCTAAGCTGTGAACTCCACACAGAAAGAACAAGAAGACCTGGGTGTGAACCCATGGTCTCTAGAGCCTCCATGAGTCTCCTGGAGTCTGTGGTGAAGGACAATCCCTCAAGTACTTAGACCTATGTGGGGATTTAATTGCATTACACTCAGGTCTCACTGGATTCTAGAAGATTCTCCCCTAAGTCACAACCTGAGTCTCATATGCAAGGGAATAGTAGTATCCCACTTTTCCTTTCAGAAAATCAGCTCTCCAGCCCATTCTGCACACACGCTTGCCATGGGTTGCCATGGTGCTTTACATTTGATTTTCTTTTCACTGAGAATCTTCCTTCTAAATCTCCTTAGAAACAAGGATACGGGAAACACAGTACAGTACAGCTCCCTTCCCTATACTGCCCCTCTGCTGAGCTGTATAGCCCAGCTCTGCGTCTCCATATGGAATGTTGTAAGCTTTCATTATGAAGGTGCCCCATAGACAGAGAGTTTAGCATCAGCATGAGTTCAGCATTCTCCCTTGCGATGTCCCTTTGGTGTCCCTGAGATGAGTTCCTGGAGCATCTGCTGAGGTTGTATCATAGAGGCAGGAGGAAGAAGAGAGGGAAGTGGGGAGCAAAAGTAGAAGCAGGGGAGGGGAGAGAAGAGGGGAGAGAGAAGGAGAAGGGAGAGGAAAGGGAGGAAGAGAAAAAGTGAGGGGAAGAAAGGAAGGAGGAAGAGTGGAGAGGAGAGAAGAGAAACCTGAGCTGCCACTCAGTGTCTGCCCATGTCTCTAGCACACTCAACAACCGAGGTTTAATTTCTAGTATTAAATAAAGAGAAATCATCTTTTGAGGAACCGACAGTTTTTCAAAGATGCTCTGATGGTTCACCTTTCCATCAAGCAGCATGAGAGCGGTCCAGTTTCTCCACCTCTCACCAGCCACATGATTTTATCTCATTGATGGTCATTTCCCTAGTGGGTACCAAGAAGTATGTCAGTGTAAGTCCCTAAAGATTAAAGATGTGGGCTTCTTTCAATAATATTTAATGCTATATCTGTATCTTTTTTGAAGAACTATCCAACCATTAGTTTTTGCCTAATTTTCTTTTTGGCTTGCTTTTTAATTTTTTTATTTTTGAAAATTTTCATATACTTTGATCATTTTCTTTCTCATCTCAAATAATACCACCTATCATTCTCCTTCTCCTTCTCCTTCTCCTACTCGTCCTTCTTCCTCTTCCTTCTCTTCTCCCTCCTTCTTCTCTGTCAAAAACTTCTACCAAATCATGGCCCCCAAATAACATACAAAAGCATCACAGAGTCCATATTGGGTTGACCACCACTCCTGAGCATGAGGTCTACCCTGGATTGGTTGATATTCTCAGTGTTGCTTCACTGGAGATAACTGATTTTCCTCTTCCCATGGTTATAAATTACAAATAGCTTCTTGGTTAGGGATGAAACTTTGAGCCAACTTCCCTTATCCATCTTGAGATTTTATGTGTCATGAACTTGCACAGGTCTTTCATATGCAGTCACAGTTTCTGTGAATTCACATGTGCATGTGTCCTGTTGTGTTTGGAAAACACTGTTTCCTTGGGGTTATCCACAGTCTCTAACTCTTATAATCTTATACATAGATCCATGAGCCTTGAAAGGAGAGATGTGATAAAAACATACCATTTGCATCTCACTATTACAGTCTCTCACTCTGTACATTGTCCATTAGTGGTTCTTTGGGTCAATCATCATCTACTGCAAGAGATGCTTCTCTAGTTAGTGCTACATGATCTATGGGTACAACCACATGGCATTAGGAGCCAACTTATTTCTGAGTTTATTTAGCAGAATAATAGCAAGCTTTCTCCTAAGGCTCACTACCTATCTAGTCTCAGGGTTTTGATCTCATTAATAGTGTCAGGTATGGGTTCCACCTCATGGAGTAGACCTTAAAGCCAGTTTTTAAAGGTGGTTTGTTACTCCCATAGCATGTGCCATGATTGCACCAGTGTATCTAACAGGCAGGTTACCATTGTAGTTCTCTGAGTTTGTGGCTGAATAAAATTAATTTTCTCCTCCTTCCAGAACTATGTATACTACTCAGTAGAGTTGAATATTCTATTTATGCACCACTTGATTATTGCATTTCATGTTTGATTATATCAGTATGTGATATCTTCAGCAAAAGGCTCTTCCTACAAAGTTGTAGAGAATGTTCAAAAGCAGTAGCAACAGCCTGTCCAATAAATTGTGGACGGTTTATGAGAACATTAGGTCAATGACTCAAAAATGCAACCTATTCCTAGTACTGGAGTAGAGGTTGCTTGGTATAATGTTTTAGTTGAGAGATTGTATCCCTGTTATATAGTAACTGCAATGAAATTTCTTTTCTTTTCTTTTTTTTCTTCGATATTTTTTCATTTACATTTTAAATGATTTCCCCTTTTCTGGCCCCCCACTCCACGAAAGTCCCATAAGCCCCCTTCCCTCCCCCTGTTCTCCCACCCACTCCTTCCCAGTTCCCTGTTCTGGTTTTGCCCTATACTGCTACACTGAGTCTTTCCAGAACAAGGAGTCACTCCTCCATTCTTCTTGTACCTCATTTGATGTGTGGATTATGTTTTGGGTATTCCAGTTTTCTAGGCTAATATCCACTTATTAGTGAGTGCATACCATGATTGATCTTTTGAGACTGAGTTACCTCACTTAGTATGATGTTCTCCAGCTCCATCCATTTGCCTAAGAATTTCATGAATTCATTGTTTCTAATGGCTGAATAGTACTCCATTGTGTATATATACCACATTTTTTTGCATCCATTCTTCCATTGAGGGATATCTGGGTTCTTTCCAGGTTCTGGCTATTATAAATAAGCTGCTATGAACATAGTGGAGCACGTGTCTTTATTATCTGCTGGGGAATCCTCTGAGTATATACCCAGGAGTGGTATAGCAGGATCTTCTGGAAGTGAGGTGCCCAGTTTTCTGAGGAACCGCCAGACTGATTTCCAGAGTGGTTGTACCAATTTGCAACCCCACCGGCAGTGGAGGAGTGTTCCTCTTTCTCCACATCCTCGCCAACACCTGCTATCTTCTGAATTTTTAATCTTAGCCATTCTGATTAGTGTAAGGTGAAATCTCAGGGTTATTTTGATTTGCATTTCCCTAATGACTAATGAAGTTGAGCATTTTTTAAGATGCTTCTCAGCCATCCGAAGTTCTTCAGGTGAAAATTCTTTGTTTAACTCTGAACCCCATTTTTAAATAGGGTTATTTGGTTTTCTGGGGTCTAACCTCTTGAGTTCTTTGTTTATATTGGATATTAGCCCTTTATCTGATGTAGGGTTGGTGAAGATCTTTTCCCAATTTGTTGGTTGTCGATTTGTCCTTTTGATGGTGTCCTTTGCCTTACAGAAACTTTGTAATTTTATGAAGTCCCATTTGTCAATTCTTGATCGTAGAGCATACGCTATTGGTGCTCTGTTCAGGAACTTTTCCCCTGTACTGATGTCCTCAAGGGTCTTCCCCAGTTTCTTTTCTATTATCTTCAGAGTGTCTGGCTTAATGTGGAGGTCCTTGATCCATTTGGAGTTGAGCTTAGTACAAGGAGACAAGGATGGATCAATTAGCATTCTTCTGTATGCTGACCTCCAGTTGAACCAGCACCATTTGTTGAAAAGGCTATCTTTTTTCCATTGGATGTTTTCAGCCCCTTTGTCGAGGATCAAGTGGCCATAGGTGTGTGGGTCCATTTCTAGATCTTCAATCCTGTTCCATTGATCTGCCTGCCTGTCACTGTACCAATACCATGCAGTTTTTAAAACTATTGCTCTGTAGTATTGCTTGGGGTCAGGGATACTGATTCCCCCAGAATTTCTTTTGTTGTTGAGAATAGTTTTAGCTATCCTGGGTTTTTTGTTGTTCCAGATGAATTTGATAATAGCTCTTTCTAACTCTATGAAGAATTGAGTTGAGATTTTGATGGGTATTGCGTTGAATCTGTATATTGCTTTTGGCAAAATGGCCATTTTAACTATATTAATCCTGCCGATCCATGAGCATGGGAGGTTTTTCCATTTTTTGAGGTCTTCTTCCATTTCCTTCTTTAGAGTCTTGAAGTTCTTGTCATACAGATCTTTCACTTGTTTGGTAAGAGTCACCCCAAGGTACTTTATACTGTTTGTGGCTATTGTGAAGGGTGTCATTTCCCTAATTTCTTTCTCAGCCTGCTTATCCTTTGAGTATAGGAAGGCTACTTACTGATTTGCTTGAGTTGATTTTATAACCTGCCACTTTGCTGAAGTTGTTTATCAGCTGTAGGAGTTCTCTAGTGGAGTTTTTGGGTCACTTAGGTAGACTATCATATCATCTGCAAATAATGATAGTTTGACTTCTTCCTTTCCAATTTGTATTCCTTTGACCTCCTTATGTTGTCTAATTGCCCAAGCTAGTACCTCAAGTACAATATTGAAAAGATAAGGAGAAAGGGGGCAGCCCTGTCTAGTCCCTGATTTGGGTGGGATTGCTTCAAGTTTCTCTCCATTTAGTTTGATGCTGGCTACCAATTTGCTGTATATTGCTTTTACTATGTTTAGGTATGGGCCTTGAATTCCTGTTCTTTCTAAGACTTTAAGCATGAAAGGATGCTGAATTTTGTCAAATGCTTTTTTCAGTATCCAATGAAATGATCATGTGGTTTTTTCTTTGAGTTTGTTTATGTAGTGGATTGCATTGATGGATTTCTGTATATTGAACCAACCCTGCATCCCTGGGATAAAACCTACTTGATAATGGTGGATGATCATTTTTATGTGTTCTTGGATTTGGTTGGCAAGAATTTTATTGAGTACTTTTGCATCGATGTTCATAAGGGAAATTGGTCTGAAGTTCTCTTTGTTGGATCTTGGTATGGTTTTGGTATCAGCGTAATTGGGGCTTCATAAAAGAAATTGGGTAGTGTTCCTTCTGTTTCTATTTTGTGGAATAGTTTAAAGTGTATTGGTGTTAAGTCTTCTTTGAAGGTCGGATAGAATTCTGCACTGAAACCATCTGGTCCTGTGTTTTTTTTGGTTGGAAGACTTTCTATGACCCCTTCTATTTCTTTAGGGGTTATGGGACTGTTTAGATAATCTATTTGGTCCTGATTTAATTTTGGTATTTGGTATCTGTCTAGGAAATTGTCCATTTCCTCCAGATTCTCCAGTTGTGTTGAATATAGGCTTTTGTAGTAGGATCTGATGATTCTTTTAATTTCCTCAATTTCTGTTGTTATACTCCCCCCTTTTCATTTCTAATTTTGTTAATTTGGATACTTTCTCTATGCCCTTTGGTCAGTCTGGCTAAGGATTTATCTATCTTGTTGATTTTCTAAAAGAACCAGCTCCTGGATTGATTCTTTGTATGGTTCTCTTTGTTTCCACTTGATTGGTTTCAGCCCTGAGTTTGATAATTTCCTGTCTTCTACTCCTCCTGGGTGAATTGGCTTCTTTTTGTTCCAGGGCTTTCAGGTATGTCGTTAAGCTGCTAGTGTATGCTCTCTCCATTTTCTTTTTGGAGGCACTCAGGGCTATGAGTTATCCTCTTAGTACTGCTTTCATTGTGTCCCAAAGATTTGGGTATGTTGTGCCTTCATTTTCATTAAATTCTAAAAACTCTCCGATTTCTTTCTTTATTTCTTCTTTGGCCAAGGTGTCATTGAGTAGAGTATTGTTCAACCTCCATGTGTATGTGGGCTTTCTGTTGTTTTTGTTGCTATTGAAAACCACTCTCCATAGTGATCTGATAGGAGGCATGGGATTAGTTTGATCTTCTTATATTTGTTGAGGTCTGTCTTGTGACCAATTATATGGTTGATTTTGGAGAAGGCACCATGAGGTGCTGAGAAAAAGGTATATTCTTTTACTTTAGGATGAAATGTTCTATAAATATCAGTCAAATCCAGTTGGTCCAAAGTTTCGATTCGTTTTACTGTGTCCCTGTTTAGTTTCTGTTTTCCTGATCGGTCCATTGAGGAGAGTGGAGTGTTGATATCACCCAGAATTATTGTGTTAGGTGCAATGTGTGCTTTGAGCTTTAGTAAAGTTTCTTTTATGAATGAGGGTGCCCTTGCATAGATGTTGGAGCATAGATGTTCAGAACTGAAAGTTCTTCTTGGTGGATTTTTGTGTCCTTCTGTGTCTCTTTTGATGACTTTAGGTTGAAAGTCAATTTTATCTGATATTAGAATGGCTACTCCAGCTCGTTACCCGAGACCATTGGCTTGTAAAATTGTCTTCCAGCCTTTTACTCTAAGGTAGTTTTTGTCTTTGACACTGAGCTGTGCTTCCTGTATGGAGCAAAATTTAGGGTCCTGTTTCCTTATCCAGTCTGTTAGTCTATGTCTTTATATTGGGGAATTGAGTCCATTGATGTTAAGAGATATTAAGGAATAGTGATTATTATTTCCTGTCATTTTTGATGTTATTTTTATATTTGAGTGGTTATCTTCTTTTGGGTTTGATGAAAGAAAGTAACTATCTTACTTTTTCCAGTGTTTAGTTTCCCTCCTTGTATTGGAGTTTTCCTCCTATTATTCTTTGTAGAGCTGTTTGTGGAACGATATTGTGTAAATTTGGTTTTGTCATGGAATATCTTGGTTTCTCCATCTATGGTGATTGAGAGTTTTGCTGGGTATAGTAGTCTTGGCTGACATTTGTGTTCTCTTAGAGTCTGCATGAGATCTGCCCAGGATCTTCTAGCTTTCATGGTCTCTGGTGAGAAGTCTGGTGTGATTCTGATAGGTCTTCCTTTATATGTTACTTGGCCTTTTTCTCTTACTGCCTTTAATATTCTTTCTTTGTTTAGTACATTTGGGGTTTTGATTATTATGTGACGGGAGGTATTTCTGCTCATGTCCAGTCTGTTTGGAGTTCTGTAGGCTTCTTGTATATTCATGGGCATCTCTCTCTTTAAGTTGGGAAAGTTTTCTTCCATAATTTTGTTGAAGATATTTGCTGGCCCTTTCAGTTGTAAATCTTCACTCTCATCTATACCTATAATCCTTAGGTTTGGTCTGCTCATTGTGTCCTGGATTTCCTGGATGTTCTGGGATACAAGCTTTTTGCATTTTGCATTTTCTTTGACTGTTGAGTCAATGGTTTCTATGGTATCTTCGGCATCTGAGATTCTTTCTTCCATCTCTTGTATTCTGTTGTTGATATTTGCATCTATGGCCCCTGATTTCTTCCCAAGGTTTTCTATCTCCAAAGTTGTCTCCCTTTGTGATTTCTTAGTTGTTTCTACTTCTGTTTTTAGATCCAGGATGGTTTTGCTCAGTTCCTTCATTTGTTTGTTTGTGTTTTCCTTTAATTCTTTAAGAGATTTTTTTGCTTCCTCTTTCATGACTTCTGCCATTTGACTCACTTTCTCCTGCATTTCTTTAATTTTTTTTTTTTTTTTTTTGTGTTTCTTCTTTATTGGCTTCTTTCTCTTGAGCCTTATTCTCCTGAATTTCTTTAAGTGATTTTTGTGTTTCCATTTTCATGTTCCCCTGTATTTCTTTAAGAGATTCATTTATGTCCTTTTTGTGTTCTTCTAGCAGCATCGTGAACAGTAATTTTAAATCCAAATCTTGTTTTTTGATGTGTTGGCATAACCAGGACTTGCTGATGTTGGAGAGTTTGGCTCAGATGCTGCCATATTGCCTAGATTTCTGTTAGTAGCGTTACTGCATTTGCCCTTTGCCATCTTGTTATCTCTGGAGTTAGTTGGTCTTGTCTCTGGCTGGCACTTGAGCTTCCGGTGAGGCTGTAGGGCTATTTCCACAGCACTGGATGGCTGGGTTTCCCATGTCACAGATTGCTGATGTCCTGTCCTCCTCTTGGGTGACCTTGGAGCCCTAGTGTGCCTTGCCCCAGATTGTCTCTGTGAACCAGATGGTGCCCGTTTGCTCCTTCAGGGAGTGCTGATGGTGTATGCTATGGGACCTTTTGTGAGTGCTGATCACTCTGCTGGGCAGCCAATCTCCCAACTGGGTTTGTGCACACAAGGCTAGCCTAGCTGCTCAGGCCCTGAGTCTAGGCAAAAGCCTGGCAGGCCAAGGCCCAAGCAAAGTTCCCCTCGGGCTATGAGTGTTATATGGTTCTGTCAGGTGGCCAGGATGGCGGCGTGCATGCACTCCCTGAAAGTGCAGAGAGTCTGCTGGGCTAACAACCTCCTGGCCAGGTTGGCACACAGATGGCCCACCAAGCCACCCAGGTCCTGGGTGCAGTAAAAAGACTGTTGGGCCTAAACCCCTGCTATGTTAGCCTGGGGCTATGACTGTTAGCTGACTTTGCCTGCTAGAACTCTCTGGAGTCCTATAGGCAAAATGGTGGCGCACGCGCTGGGCCAGGCAAACAACCTCCTGGCTGGGTTGGCACACCTATGGACCCCCGAACAGCCCAGGGCCTGGGTGCAGGCCAATGCCTATCGGGCTTAGACACATGCAATGTTGGCCTCGGGTTATGTTTGCATACCTCAGGCTGTCTAATCTCTCTGGCGTCCGAGAACCAAGATGGAGGCAATTCTCTTGTAACTGACTGGTGGGAGGCAGAGTTCTGAAGTGGCTTCTGTGCAGTGAAAGGCGCTGTATATCCACTGCTGCTTGCAGCCCGCCTGGCTAGTGATGGCCAGTGGTAGTGGGCGTAGGGCCTGCCTGGACCCTGTCACCTTGGTTCCACTGCTGATGGCTGCTGCTGTTGCTGCTGCCGCTGCCCGAAATTTCTTTTATGTAAATTTTAGGAGGCTTCTACACTAGTAGATTTTCATATTGCTCCACATATTCCCTGAATTACACTGCCTTCCCTTCCCTCTTGTTTTATCTTTTCCAGTTATCCATTTATAACACTAAATCCTACTTTCCATCCCATGTTTACTTTCAAATCAGATCATGTATCTTCTATGTATGAATTTAATGAATTTTTGTTCATTCTGAATGTAAACTTCTTATCATATACATCATTGGCAAATCTTTTTTTTTTCACTTCGTAGGAGTTTTATGAGATCCAACTTATCTACTTTGGTTAGTCACTTGTGCATTTGGTGTCGTATCTCAGAAAATATGACCAAGGTCATGAGAATTTGCACAGCATTCTTTCCCAGATGTCTTTACTTTCTAATTCACACTTACATTTTTAGTGCAGTTTGAATCAGTTTTAGTATGGATATGATGTGAGGTAAGGGCCAATGTCATTATTTGTATAGGACGCCAGTTGCCTGAGTACCATTTATCTGAAAAAATGTCCCATCTGCTGTTTGTCCGTCAGTCTGTCTGTCTGTCTTTCTATGTGTTTACCTATTGCTATCAACTATTTCTGCCTAATCTTTATCGGTCTGTCATTTATCTATGCATCATCTATCTCCTTATCTGTCATTCAATTGCCTATTTACATATAATCTATTTATAGTCTACTGTCATAGATCATCTCCCTATAATCTACTACTATCTGCTGTCATAGATCATAGATGATGTCGTAGATCATCTCCCTATAATCTACTACTATCCATTATCTATCTGCCACCTTCCTACCATTTACTGTCTATCTGTCCTCATCTATCTATCGCCTATCTATCACTATCTAGTACTGATCCCTTAACATCTATCTTCTTCTCTCTATCTCTCCCAAATTATTTACACAGGTATCTTCTAGCTATGCCACTTAGTACTTATATTCTGTCACTCGTGACCCCTGGCCCCCATTGTTCTATATCTTTTGGTATTCCTTTGGCCATAGTGAACTTTTATTCCCTTCATGATTTTCCTTTTGTCCTCGGCTCTCAGGAGCTTCACATATAGTCGTTGAGTTTCTTGGATATACCGTCTTCATTAAATTTGGAGGTTTCTAATCATAGCTTCTATGACTACCTTTTCTACTCATCCCTCTCCTTTTCCTGGTTCTCCCACATCACCTACACTAGTATCTTGATGGCGCCTTACACTTATCTCAGAGCTATGATTCCTCTGTTCAATTCTCTTGGTTCTTTTTATCTCTGTTCTTTGGAATATAACTTTCCTGTCTTCATGCTTCCTGAAAATTTCCTTTGCTCATTTATATCTCCCATAGAGTGCCCTGGTAAACAGTGTTTCAACTCCAATGCTTTGGGATCCAGTGCTTTCATTTGTGCCACATCTCACCCGATTTCTAGCCTTTCATGCTGGCATTTTCCGCTTGAATATCCTCACCACAACCCTCCCTTCTAACTTCCTAAGCCACATTTCCTTCCACTTGTTTGAAAGTGCTGACAAGTTTTGCTTTGAAGTCTTTGTCTCCATACCCATCAACACCCTTCCTTAAACAAAGTTTGTAAGTGCTCTGCTTGGGTTTCACTAGTGTCTTTATGTGTCTTACAGTTCTGTGGGGGGGACATTTGGCACTCTGAATAGTGCATTACAGCAATAGAGGATACTAGACTTTCTTCTGCTCTCTATAGGTTATGCAGTTCTAAATGTTTCAAATACAGAAGTATACACCAGAGTGCTGCTGTTTAAACACTTTGCCCTTGACATCAATGTTAGACCAATAGACAAGAAGTAAATATTGTCACACATAGTAGAATTTGTTCAAATGAATACATTCAGTATTCTAAATTTACCTATGCTATGATCTCATGGTGCTTTTCAAGGGATCATTCAGTAACACTCAATTTATTACAAAGTCAAATACTGAACATTTGAGACAACATCTCATCGTGGAATTTAATGTTCATAAATAAATTCCATCTGTCTGTAGCACCAACCCCAACAATGGGAAAAATCAGAATTAACTGTAGCATAATCATGTCTCAGAATTGTTACCGAGAAAAAAATTGAAAATATTAATTATAATAATTCTTAGATGTGCTAGTATTATCTTAAGTAAAATTAGCAAAATAGCAAAACTGCTAAAATGGTTTATATTTGAAATCATTTTGAAAGCTTGATTTCAAGAATTTTCCCTTAACTGCAGAGCCCTCTAGTGGAGTAACAGTTGTCCAAAATAAGAATGTGGGAAAGGGTCCTGCTGCACTTGGGGGACCGCGCTCCCCTGAGAATATCAAATCTGGGTTTCGATATATCTCTGGGAGAAATGGTTAGTCTCAGCTTTCAATCATCTTCACAACAACGTATTTGCTTAGTGAAAGAAAGAGCATACCACTTTGGGAAAAACATATGTGACTATATCTTTAATTTTTAAAGAATTTTTACTTTGCTCTCTGATAACCCCACGCATGCCCTGTAGTTTGCTCATGTGTGCTTATCCCAGCACCTCTCATCCCCATACCCCTCATCCCAGCACCCCTCATCCCAGCACCCCTCATCCCAGCACCCCTCATCCCAGCACCCCTCATCCCAGCACCCCTCATCCCCATACCCCTCATCCCCGCATCCCTCATCCCCGCACCCCCTCATTCCAGCACCCCTCATCCCAGCACCCCTCATCCCCGCACCCCTCATCCCCGCATCCCTCATCCCCGCACCCCTCATCCCAGCACCCCTCATCCCAGCACCCCTCATCCCAGCACCCCTCATCCCAGCACCCCTCATCCCAGCACCCCTCATCCCCACACCCCTCATCCCAGCACCCCTCATCCCCGCACCCCTCATCCCCGCATCCCTCATCCCCGTACCCCTCATCCCCGCACCCCTCATCCCAGCACCCCTCATCCCAGCACCCCTCATCCCCACACCCCTCATCCCAGCATCCCTCATCCCCGCACCCCCTTATCCCCTCCCACTGCCCTTCTTCAGGTCATGTCTTCTTATTTTCATGGCTTTTTTTAGCCTGATGAGCTTAACTGGGGTTGATTGCATATTCATTTGTATGGGTTTTTAAAACATTTTTATTAATTCCTTGAAATTTCAATACAATGAATTTGGTCATATTTGCCCACCATCTCCCAACTCCTCACAGATTCCCTTACCGCCCATCCAATTTGTATTCCTTTTTTGGTTTATTACTTTAAACTTATCCAGTCCAAATATTACTGTCTATATACTCCATCCACTGGAGCGTGGTGGACCTACCAGAGGCCATATCCTTAAAACTGACTCTCATTCCCCTAGCAGTTATCACCTACCAATAGCTACTTAGCTTAGAGGGAGAGTTTACACTCATCTCCCCTCTCCATTTGGGGATTTTGTCTGGCTTGAACTTGCACAGGTTTTGTGTGTGCTGTCACGGCCTCTATGGGTTCACATGTATAGCTGCCCTGGGAACTCTGAGAAACACTCTTTGGCTGTAGGCATCCGCTTCCTCTGGTTCTTACAATCTTTCCACCTGTCTTTCATGATGATCCCTAAGCTCCAGAGGAATAGAACATCCCACTTAGGGATGATCACTCTGCAATACTTTATGTCCTGCATCATGAAAGTTACGAGTTAGAAGGTCTCTGTGTTAATTGTCATCTACTGTAAGAAGAAACCTCTCACATAAGAGATGAAAGGTGGGGGAATCTTTGGGTGTAACCATAAAGCATTAGAAATTGGTTTAATGTAGTCTATCTAGCAGAGTAGGAGTAGTGATAGTAGTGGTGGTGGTAGTAGTAGTAGTAGCAGCAGCAGCAGCAGCAGCAGCAGTAATAGTAGTAGTAGTAATACAATTTACCACTGACAAGGTGGGAGATGACAGAGAATTGAGGTCTCCTGATTGTTTTGTAATGATAGATTAATCCATGACAAGTGAACTTGTCACTGATATTGGGCATGGAGGTAATGATTTGTGCCTTAGCCTTACAGGAGCTGAGTAGAAGGTCCTCTTGGGTATTTGAAGCAGGATGTTAGACAATGCAATATACCAATACCTGTGGCTGAGAGAAGAGGTCAATGACCACTAACAATCCATGGCTTTCAACAGCTGAATGCTGTTCTAGGGGAGAAGTGAGCATAAGGAGCAGAGAATGGTCAGGTGGGGCAGACAATGGTTGGGTGGGGCAGACAATGGTCGGGTGGGGCAGACAATGGTTGGGTGGGGCAGACAATGGTTGGGGGCAGACCTATTGCCCTCCAATTTTTTTCATCTCTCTCACCAGAATCCATGCTGTGGATGGCCATAGGTCCCAAAACCCCTTTCTTCCTTCTACATTCCCCATACACTCATATCCATTGGACCCAGAGGTTTTGCTTGCTTTCCACAGAGTGTTGATTTATTTGGGTGAATATCCTAGGTATCAAAAAACTCAGGTGGCTACCACCTTAACCATGAAACATCTCTCATCAATGGCAGGTTATGGGTTCACTGCAATGGGAAATGCATACTACATAACCTAAGCATCTCAATGAGAAGAGAATGGGAGGTTGTTATAGGCTCTACAGAGGGCATAGAGGACTTGATCTAGCTCCTGGGATGGACAGTGGGGCTTATTATAAGTATAGCTACTGGGAAGGGGAGAGGGCTTTGTGTAGGCTCCTGAAAAGTGAGCAAGGGGGCTTGTTACAGATGCCAAATACTGGGGAGGGAAAGGGAATCTTATAACAGATTTTGGTCCTTGGGGTGGAGGTGGGGACCTTGTTGTTGCAGGTTCTGGATCTTAAGGAAAAGATGGGGCTTTAGCGTATATATAGTATCTGGGTTCTAGAGAAAGGGCTAATGGGCTTGTAGCAAGCTCTGGCTCTTGGAGTTTGGCAGACGTTCTGAAGTCCTGAGAATGGTCAGAGAGACTTGTCATATTATACTCTCTAGCTCCAGATGAGTGAGTTTGGATGTGGTTCAAAAAGAAATGTAGTAAAGGAATAGGGGGAGGAGGAGGAAGAAGAACAAGAGGAAGGAGGAGGAGCATAGTCACACTGCATGGGGTGCTGTCTATCCTCAGGAGGAAGGGAACAACGGTGTATGACAGTAGAAGACAGCATGGCTGTCTCTTGGGGCCAGACAGTGCTTTCTGCCAGTCCTTTGCTGTCACTGCTGGAGTCGTCTCACCTGTGGCTAGTATTCTGTGAGATATCTCAGGCAATAGTGAAAGCTCAGACTCATGTCTGCATGTCTCCTCATGTCATGTCCCAGGAACCAGGGACTCTTCTAAGGAGGAAAGAAAATACTTATTACAGGACACACCTCCATGTCCCCTCTCTGTCCAGCTCTCATCTTGGATGTAGCTTGATCAACATCCAATCTGCCCTGCCTCTCCGGCCTCATCTTTGTAACTGTCTTCCTTCACCTCTGTATTCTGAAATTCTTAAGTTCTAAGAGACTGACTCTCTCTCCCATTCACTCCTAAAACTGCCCCAGTGCTTATTTCTGCTTATGGATTTCTTTCTGATGCTTTGAGGTGGTCGGGATCCTGGCATGGCCCAGCACCATGCACCATCCTTAGTGGCTGCTGTGGCTCTTCCCAGTCCCTGCTTATTTACCGTGCTGGCATGACACGCATCTCATCTACATCCCTACATCCCTCAGTGGGGGACTCCTTTCCCAATCCCATCACTTTCTCCAGATGTTATATTCTGGTGTACTCACAATGCTTCAATCAGACCCTCGTTTACCTTCTCTGAGTGTGAGAACCAGATGATGAATGTGTCCTATTCCTGTTTTCTTCCTCTTAGACTATTCCCTTGCCTATGGAAAATGCTCAATAAAGAAACAGAAATGTTCACCAAGAAAGTATTTCTTGTTCTCTCACCTAGAACACTCAGTTTGTAAATAGGCTACCCTATGTCTCGATAAACTCCGCCATAGCCTGCAAACTCCTAGCAACTGATATTCAAAATCCATTTCTCAGTGGGCACAATACTATAAAGACATTTTTATTCATTTTAATATATTTTAATCATATCTTGTTTCCCCTAATTCTTTCTAAATCTTTCCCGCATGACTACCCACATGTTTTTCCTACCTGTCCTCTTTAAAAAACACAAAATAAAATTCAAAACAAACAAAAGACAATAAGATTTTTTCAATGCCAAAACTAAACAAAAGGTAATAAAATGACACACACATACACACACACACTACACATACACAAACACAAAGCCAAGTTTGGGCCATAGAGCCTGCCCTTGAAGTCAGTGACACTTATCTACATTCTTGGCCATCAGGGAATTAGTACAGGCATTTTATGTTAAAATAAAGGAGGGCTTGAGTTTACTAGAAGATACCAGTCATTCACAGAGGTTGTGAGAAGCCCTCTCAGCTATGCATGGGAGAAGACAGAGACCTCCATGGAGGCTGTGAGAGGCATTCTCAGTCGCAGATCCTTTGTAGCTATAGTCAGAATCTACATTGCCTTTTGCAAAGTTTATCATATACATTTACATTCTGGGAAAAAACTCATTAAAGATACTTATTCATGACAGAGATTAGAATTTTCTGGAAGCCTAGTGAGCAAAGATGGCCGTTGCTTCATTGTCTCCAGCCAGCAGATGGCGGTAGGCTCCCATGATTTTGGTGTCCTGGCTGAGTTTTGTCACATCAGAACTAAAGTTGCCCTTGTTCATGAAATCTTCTGTGTTAATCACACTAATGTTTCTAATATAACCGTAGTGTGTGTGTGTGTGTGTGTGTGTGTGTGTGTGTGTGTGTGTGTGTGTGTGTGTGTGTGTGTTGAGGGGGGCAACTCAAGGATCAATCACACTGTATAGCTGTAAATAAAAAAATTCAGAGACTAACTCTGCTTGTAACAAACTCCATAGTGTTGGCATCATGTCCCCAAATAACCCTCACATAATAAAACATACATTTGGGACATTGCAAACATTTTCATTTTAATGATATACAATGATAGATTTTGTTCTAATATTTTTGTGCATTTAGTTGGTGTATTTTGATCTTGTCCCCTCCCTTTTCTGACAAACCCTTCCCCTTCCCAATGAGCACCCCCTCTGCTTTCATGTCCCTTCCTGTGTCTGTTTGTGAGCTGATGAGTTCAGTTGGGTTGTTTCATAGGAATGTGGGGTAGGGGATATTCATGAGCACAAAGGCAACTTTCCCAAGGCTAGCCACTGAGGGAAAGCTGTCTGCCTTCCCAGAAATCATTAACCACTTGTAGGCCCTCATTTAAATGATTGCACAACAGTGGCGCTCTGGATATTGTTTTGGTTTCAAGGCTAACCTGGAGCTCCTCAGCATTTTGCTTCTACCTCACAGATGTTGAGATTACACAGGAGCAACCACGTTCAAACACAAGGCAGAATCATCTGGATGGCTTCCATTCCTGCTCAGCTGCCTGAAGGAGTCACATACCGACAACCCTAAATGTGGCTCATGTTGACCGAGCTCTGTCTCAGCTTCAGCCACTAGACTTCCTTGGTGGATTTTATTCTCCCTTCTAATTTAGTTCCCAGCTTAGCCTGATTTGATTGTAATTTTCTATATATTTAATATTTTCTCTATGTACAATTTTCTATTTTTTTTCCTGACAACTTGGTATTGGGTAGAATTTCTGTGTATTTCTGTCATGTCACCAGAAACAAAATAATCATGGCATTTTAACCTGTCAAATTGGATCAGATACACAGCTAACATAGTTACTTCTTAGTGCGAACTCCTTTGGCTATCTTGATCCTGAACACTGGTATGCTTTGAGGACAAATGTGTTTATTTTTTCATATGTTTTGAAACATTATGGTTAAAACAAAGCAATGGATGAGTTAAACAGAATAGAAAGGTTGTAAACTAGGAAAATGAATAAAAATAAGAGAATGTAAAATGAGGGTAGGAAGGATACGACTGAGGCCTGAGGTACCTACACCAAGGCTGACAGTGGTCTGTTAAGAATGAATGAAGGAGAGTAGATGACTCCAAATAAGTGGTGTCTACAACAATTCTGGAAGTGGTCTAGAATTAATATGAATGTGGTTTTAAACCTTCTCCAGTACTCCATGTAATTTGTAATACTGGAAGTGTGGAAGGAGTACATGCTTAGGAGCCTTCAGCAGTCACCAGACAAGCAAAAGGTCTTAATTTTAGTGTAAAAATGCTTACTTCGCCTTAACTAGAAAAAGCTTCAGCACTCTCTGAGAACAGTGTGACCATCTGTATTCACCACACTGATAAAGCAACCTCTGAACCAGTCCAAGCCACACGGGAGGAAGGAAAGCAGGAAGGAGGCCTGGGAGCTGGAAGGAGGAGGGGGAGGAGGAGGGGAGGAGGGGGAGGAGGAGAGAGGGGAGGAGGGGGAGGAGGAAGAGAAGGGGGAGGAGGAGGACAAGGAGGATGGGGTGGAGGGCATCAGTGGAGGAGAAGGAGGAGGAGGAGAATGAGTTTTAAAAAGAAACAAAGCACTGAATCATTCATGCATGGCACTTTTTACCAGTGCATCTGGTAAAATGGTGACTGGTGACTGCTGCAAAAGGAAGTTTCTTCAACCACGGCAGAGGGTAGCACAAGTCTACAGGTATAAACATGGCGATTTAGTCAGGGTTTCTATTCCTGCACAAACATTGTGACCAAGAAGCAAGTTGGGGAGGAAAGGGTTTATTGAGCTTACACTTCCACACTGCTGTTCATCACTAAAGGAAGTCAGGACTGGAACTCAAGCAGGTCAGGAAGCAGGAGCTGATGCAGAGGCCATGGAGGGATGTTCCTTACTGGCTTGCTCAGCTTGCTTTCTTATAGAACCCAAGACTACCAGCCCACGGATGGCACCACCCACAAGAGGCCCTCCCCCCTTGATCACTAATTGAGAAAAAGCCTTACAGCTGGATCTCATAGAAACTTTTCCTCAACTGAAGTTCCTTTCTCTGTGATAACTCCAGCTTATGTCAAGTTGACACATGGATATTTAGAAAGCAATTTGGACACCTTGGCCATTTAGCAAAGCAACCATAGAAGGTTCTATAGAGGGCCTAGGAACTCCTCTGCCAGAGACGTTGACCAGGACTACAGTACTAGGTATAAATACACATCACACAAGACAGGACAGAATGCTTGTGAGAGCTGAAGGAAAGGGAGCCGTGCAGTGAAATGCTGTCCTCTAGACAGGCCCACTACATGCAGGATCTCATACAGCTGTTGCTACACAACAAGCCTTATATAAGAACAGGACAGCTAGAATTTCAGCATGGATGTGGTAGATGATATGCAGGACCCAATCCTTACTAAGGAGGCAATGGCAGATGTAGTTTAGGGGAGGCTATAGAAGCACTCCTTTTTGAGGATGCTACCATGGTAGGTTTCCCATGCTCCAGTGGGCAGCCCATGGAAATGCACATTTAAGCAGCACTAACCAAACTAAATGGGTTATTTAAATATGGGAACACAAAGTCAAGAAAGAGACTTGTTGAGGGGGGTTGGAAGGAAAAAATGAGGTAGATATAGTCATATGTCATATGGATATATGATATTGTCAAGAATAAACAAACATTTTAAATATGAAAGAAAGAAATCCTTGGGCACAAAAATTAGAAGCAGTGCACTGCCAGGGACACAAGGCCTCCAGGAAGCAATGGAGGACACCAGAAACTGTGGATAGGAAGGAAGGGAAGACATTAGGTCACATACACCAGGCACAGGTGTCTCGGTGCTGTCTGGCAGTCTTGCTGACTGAAATTGTTCTGAACAGTAAATATGGTGCAGTTCAGATGCTTAGAGTCCTGTGTTGAGGACTCATGGTCTACATAGCCCTACTCCCCATCACAGACGCCACACTGAGAGAGTTGACAGTGGTATGCGCTCACATATCTTGCTCTTGAGCAGGATTAATATACACTTCAAAGTGTGTGCCACTGGGGCCATCCGTCTAAAGGGAACTAGCACTTGATCAGAAGAGATTTTGTAAAAGAATAAAATCCATTGATACATTTTATAGTGGTGGTTCTCAACCTTCCAAATGATGTTATCTTTTTGTTTCTCCTCAGATATTTTCTTTATTTAAATTTCAAATGTTATCCCCTTTCCTGGTCCTCCCTCCAAAACCTCATCCCATCTCCCTCCCCATTTCTATGAGGGTGTTCCCTCACCCACCCACCCACTCTGCCTCCCCACCCTGGCATTTTCCTACACTGGGGCATCAAGCCTTCTCAGGACCTAGGGCTTTTCCTTCCACTGATGCTGGACAAGGCCATCCTCTGCTACAGATGCAGCTAGAGCCATGGGTCCCTCCATGAATACTCCTTGGTTTGTGGTTTAGACCCTGGAAGCTCTGGGGGAGGTCTGGTTGATTTATATTGTTGTTCTTCCTATGGGGTTGCAATCCCCTTCAGCTCCTTCAATCCCTTCTCTAACTCCTCCACTGGGGACCCCGTGCTCAGTCCAATGATTGGCTGTGAGCATATACCTCTGTACTTGTCAGGCTCTGGCAGAGTCTCTCAGGAGACAACTATATCAGGCTCCTGTCAGCAAGTACTTCTTGGCATCCACAATAGTGTCTGGGTTTGGTGACTGAATATGGGATGGATCCCCAGGTGGGACAGTCTCTGGATAGTCTTGCCTTCAGTCTCTACTCCACACTTTGTCTCAATATTTCCTCTGGTGAGCATTTTGTTCTCCCTTCTAAGAAGGACTGGTCTTCCTTCTTCTTGAGCTTCATATGGTCTGTGAATTGTATTTTGGGTATTCTGAGATTTGGGGCTAATATCCACTTATCAGTGAGTGTATACTATGTGTGTTCTTTTGTGATTGGGCTACTTCACTCAGGATGATACTTTCTAGTTCCATCCATTTGCCTAAGAACTTCATGAAGTCATTGTTTTTAATAGCTGAGTAGTACTCCATTGTATAAATGTACCACATTTTCTGTATCCATTGCTGTGTTGAAGGACAGCTGGGTTCTTTCCAGCTAACAAAAACAAAGAAACAAACAAAACAAAACAAAAACAGGAAGCAACAATCAGTTTGCCTTAATATCTCTTAACA
Organism: Apodemus sylvaticus; assembly: GCF_947179515.1. Lineage (NCBI taxonomy): Eukaryota > Metazoa > Chordata > Mammalia > Rodentia > Muridae > Apodemus > Apodemus sylvaticus. The sequence continues at coordinate 14,709,063 of NC_067484.1, read as the reverse complement.
TCAATAGACTCAATTCCCCAATTAAAAATCATAGACTAAGACTGGATGAGTAAACAGGATCCAGCATTTTGCTGCATACAGAAAACACACCTCAGTGACAAAGGTAGACACTATCTCAGAATAAGAGGCTAGAAATTTTTTTTCCAAGCAATTGGTCCCAAGAAACAACCTGGAGTAGTCACTCTAATATTGAATAAAGTTGACTTTCAACCAAAAGTTATTTTAAAAGATGAGGAAGGACACTTCATACTTGTCAAAGGTAAAATCTACCAAGATGAACTCTCAATTCTGAACATCTATGCTCGAAATTCAAGGGTACCCACATTCATAAAAGAAACGTTACTAAAGCTCAAAGCACACAATGCACCTCACACAATAATAGTGGGAGACTTCATCACCCCACTTTCATCAATAGACAGACAGAAACTGAACAGAGACACTGTGAAACAGAAGTCATGAACTAATTGGATTTAACAGATATCTATAGAACATTTCATCCTAAAGCAAAAGAATATACCTTCTCAGAATCTCATGGTACCTTCTCCAAAATTGACCATGTAATCAGTCATAAAACAGGCCTCAACAAATACAAGACGATTGAAATAATCCCATGAATCCTATCAGATCACCATGGACTAAAGCTAGTCTTCAATAATAACAAAAATAACAGAAAGTCTATATACACATCAAGATGAACAATGCTCTACTCAATGATAACTTGGTCAAGGAAGAAATAAAGAAATTAAAGACTTTTTAGAATTTAATGAAAATGAAGGCACAACATACCCAAACTTATGGGACACAATGAAAGCAGTGCTAAGAGGAAAACACATAACTCTGAGTACCTCCAAAAAGAAACTGGAGAGAGCATATACTAGCAGCCTAACAGTACACCTGAAAGCTCTAGAACAAAAAGAAGCAAACACACCCAAGAGGAGTAAATGGCAGGAAATCATCAAATTCAGGGCTGAAATCAACCAAGTAGAAGCAAAAAGAACTATACAAACAATCAACAAAACCAGGAGCTGGTTCTTTGAGAAAATCAACAAGATAAATAAACCCTTAGCCAGACTAATCAGAAGGCACAGAGACAGTATCCAAATTAACAAAACCAGAAATGAAAAGGAAGACATCACAACAGGAACAGAGGAAATTCAAAAAAATCATCAGATCCTACTACAAAAGTCTATACTCAATAAACCTGGAAGAGGCTACCCTTTAATATTATTCTTTACATTGTGGTGAGGCCCCCAACCATAAAATTATTTCATTGCTACTTCATAGCTGTAATTTTGCTACTGTTATAAATTGGTAATGTAAATGTTTTTGGAGAACTGCTATTTTAGAATCTCCTTCCCTATGAGGTTCCAAGTTCACCTCTGCTACAGAGAAGCTATCATGGGAGTTCTGGGGTAGAAAAGAGTAGTCACTGTCTGGGTAGGCAGCTATGTGAGCTATGGTGCCATATGCCCTGCTTTTAACGGGAAGGCAAATAGAGACAGTCTTTGTATGATACTCTTCATTGTGCAGTCCATATCATACAATATCACATGCCACTTAGAAGGACTTCAGGTTATAAGTTTTTGCCACAATTTACATTCCATTGCTCTTGTTAAGGACCCCCCTTCATGTAAGTAGAAGCCCTCATAGTCCTCTAACTCTCAGCAGTATCTAGACAGTGCTTTATTTGGAGGTTCTAAATATGCATATTTGGAAGCTAAAACATATGGAGAGCTCCGTGTGCAATATTCATGCTTTACATAGCACAGTGTGAGGCATTAGAATACAGTGAGGCATTAGAACACAGTCAGTGGATGTTAGATTTATAGTTGATTCAGTTACTGCAAATTTATTGGATATCCATTTTATTTTTAATGAACAAACATTTCAAACAAAAGTGAAGAGAACAGTTCAAGAAAAAAATCTTCTCCCAGGAATTTCTGCACAAGAATGATGACTGTGGTGATGTTGATGATGATGGTAATACTGAGGATGAGACAGATGATGGTGTGATGGTGAGGAAGAGGATGGTGACAATGGTGAATTGGGTGGATGCTGCTGTTGCTGAGGAGAATGGTAATGGTGAAGATGATGATAGTGATGATGGCAGTTGATGATGGTGATGGTAAGATGTTAAGGTAGATGACAGTGATGGTGGTGAAATGAGGCTTGTGATGGTGACAGTGGTTGGGACTATGGTGATGATGAAGACAGTTGTTGGGACTGTGGTGATGGTGACAGTGGTTGGGACTATGGTGATGATAGTGGTTAGGACTGTGGTGGTGATGATGGTGACAGTGGTTGGGACTATGGTGATGATGGTGACAGTAGTTGGGACTGTGGTGATGGTGACAGTGTTTGGGACTATGGTGATGATGGTGACAGTAGTTGGGACTATGGTGATGATGACAGTGGTTGGGGCTGTGGTGATGATGATGACAGTTGTTGGGACTGTGGTGATGGTGACAGTGGTTGGGACTGTGGTGGTGATGGTGACAGTGGTTGGGACTGTGGTGATGATGACAGTGGTTGGGACTGTGGTGGTGATGGTGACAGTGGTTGGGACTGTGGTGATGATGACAGTGGTTGGGACTGTGGTGATGGTGACAGTGGTTGGGACTATGGTGATGATGAAGACAGTTGTTGGGACTGTGATGATGGTGACAGTGGTTGGGACTATGGTGATGATGAAGACAGTTGTTGGGACTGTGGTGATGGTGACAGTGGTTGGGACTGTGGTGGTGATGGTGACAGTGGTTGGGACTGTGGTGATGATGACAGTGGTTGGGACTGTGGTGATAATGATGACAGTTGTTGGGACTGTGATGATGGTGACAGTAGTTGGGACTGTGGTGATGGTGACAGTGGTTGGGACTATGGTAATGATGGTGACAGTATTTGGGACTGTGGTGATGGTGACAGTGGTTGGGACTATGGTGGTGATAGTGACAGTGGTTGGGATCATGAAGATGATGGTGACAGTGGTTGGGACTGTGGTGATAATGGTGACAGTGACTGGGGCTGTGGTGGTGATGGAGACAGTGATTGGGACTGTGGTGATGGTGACAGTGGTTGGGACTGTGGTGATTTTGAGGAGGCGAGGTGATAGAGAGGAAGATAATGCTGACCATGATGATGCTGATGTTAATAGTGATGATGAAGATGAGTAGGCGTGTAGAGACTATGAGGCCATGGTGCTGGTGCTAATACATGGCAAAAAGATGAGGAATGACAGAGGATGGAGTTTCTTGGATACTTCTCTTCTGTTTCAGAATGTAAGAGCATGCCATGTTGACCCCTTCCTCTTCCCCTTCTGCCAGGAGATGCCACACATGAAAGCCCTTGTCCAAGGATAGCCCCTTGGCACTGGGCTTCCCAGACAGCGAGAAATAAATTTCCTTTATAAATTACCCATTTTTTGGTATTCTGCAATAACAGCCCAAAATGAAGCAGGCTCAAAACAGAATGTTAAATTCACACATGCCATATGTTTACAAACTATTTTAGCTTGATAATTTCAGGACAAAAATGGTGGAAGTCAGCAGTCTTACCAATGAGGTAACTGCAGATGAGGCTTGAAGGTTTGTTTGCTTGTTTTTTTTAATTGCTGTCTGCTTCTCTTTACTATTTTGTGCTAGTTATTCTAATGGTGCCTTACAGCTATCAGGATAATCATTGGTGTCTAGATGGGCGGGAACACACATTATCATTTTTAAGATGAGAAATCTATGGTAGAAAAAAAATGAGGCCTGCCTACGGGTGCAAACTAAAACCAAACTGGTGTGGGAGAACACCCACGTGCTTGTCAGAGGAGCCTTGTCCCTGTGATCAACTGCATTACAGTTCTCCGAATCAATTTAAGAGCACGTTTACTCTTGTGCCCTCTCAGTTCTGCAGCTTAATGTGGTGATGGCATTTGTGTCTACACGAGGCTGTGATGCAGCATCATCCTTCTTTTGTTCCTCTAGATGTCAAGGATTTATCTACCTTTGCTCTCTTATTGTCAATTATCAAAATGCTCTTGTTTTAAACTCTCTGTAAGAAAAAAATAACAATATTCAATCTCTAGAAATTTAGTTTCCTTTCCAAATACAGAGACACTTTGAAGTCAAAACAACCCTGAGATTGCACCTTACACCAGTCAGAATGGCTAAGATTAAAAATTCAGGAGACAGCAGGTGTTGGCGAGGATATGGAGAAAGAGGAACACTCCTCCACTGCTGGTGGGGTTGCAAATGGGTACAACCACTCTGGAAATCAGTCTGGCGGTTCCTACAAAAACTGGGCACGTCACTTCTGGAGGATCCTGCTATACCACTCCTGGGCATAAACCCAGAGGATTCCCCAGCAGGTAATAAGGACACGTGCTCCACTATATTCATAGCAGCCCTATTTATAATAGCCAGAACCTGGAAAGAACCCAGATATCCCTCAATGGAAGAATGGATGCAAAATATGTGGTATTTACACACAATGGAGTACTATTCAGCCATTAGAAACAATGAATTCATGAAATTCTTAGACAAATGGATGGATCTGGAGAACATAATACTAAGTGAGGCAACCTAGTCTCAAAAGATCAATCATGGTATGCACTCACTAATAAGTGGATATTAGCCTAGAAAATTGGAATGCCCAAAACACAATCTACACATCAAATGATGTACAAGAAGAATAGAGGCGTGGTCTGGTTCTGGAAAGACTCAGTGTAGCAGTATAGGGCACAACCAGAACAGGGAAGTGGGAAGGGGTAGATGGGAGAACAGGGGGAGGGAAGAGGGCGTATGGGACTTTCGGGGAGTGGGGGGCCAGGAAAGGGGAAATCATTTGAAATGCAAATTAAAAATATATCGAATAAAAAAATAAAAAAATAAAAAGCCTGCCCCTAGAGGCATTGCAGGTATGGGTGCTGTATCACATTGCGTCAGTAGGTGGCAGAGAGGAGAGAGGTTATATTGATGCTAGGTGTTCTGAACTGTGAGCATCTGAATGATTGGTAGCCTAACATTCCTGGGGGGTAGGACAGGGAGCGGCATGGAGACAAAAAACCGAGCCTGAAACTCACCAGTCAGGAGCCCTGCAAGCCCTGACCGGCTTCTGGGACAGGAAAAGAGATGGAGACTAGAAGAACCCTACTTGGGACAGTGGACCCCAGGCACGAGTGAGCCCAAGCCAGACGACCCCAGGGCCACTCAGATGGCCTGTGGGGACCAGACAAGGAGCTTGCTTGAGAAGACCATATGTTTGGCATTGCACAGACCTAGAGGGACGTACCAATCATAATAGCATTCCTGAGATGACCCCAGACTCTCAGATCCCAGGCGCCACTAAGAGGAGCAAGTAAATGGTGGAGAAATGGAAGAGAGAGAGAAACAGAAGGCTGTGAGCTCAATGAAGAGAGGCCGAATGGGAAACTCGAGGAGAGTGAGGAACAGTGAGGGGAGTGAGGGAGGCCAGAAAATGAGTAGCTGGTAATCCACCTGGGACCATGGTGGGAAGGGGGGTGTCCTGTGCTGAGCTGCCACCAGGGGGCAGCAGCAGGGATCTAGTACCATCAAAGACCAGATGGATGTCCCTGGTCTGGGCTGGAGCCTAGGGACTTGTTGGTGTTTTGGGGCTGTGAAGAACTGGCTCCACTCCTCACAGAGCGTGAAGGTTGGAGAATTGACCGCACTCCTAGCCAGCTGCATTCTGGGAGGGAGGGCCCTGCACATTGCGGGAACTGCTGGTGAGCTGGCTAGAGGACATGAGTGTGGGAGAGGTGGCCCCACAACTTGTCTGCTGTGCAGTGACATGGGCAATGGAGAGATGTATTCCCCTACCCTCCTCCCCTGCCACCTACAGCAGGCAGGAGAGCTGGAAAGCTGACCAGCACAAATACCTCTCAGGCCCAGCTTCACAGCTCTGAACTGGCCCTCCCCAACACCTACCCCATTGATGAACTGCTGGAGTGTGTGAAGGGGCTGGTCCTACAGATCCAAAGCTACAGGATCTCCATGACACAGGAAAATAACGGGATAACTGAGAGGGGTCCCAGCAAGGTCCTAGTATTGATAGAGTAGCAAAAGGCAAGGAGACCCTGTACTAGACAGAGTCATTGCAATGAACATTTGCAAGCAAAGAACTGTAGACAAAGGGATATACTGTGGGACACACTGTGACAAACTATGGCTTCTACAACAAGGTATTTTTTTTCTCTGTTGGGAGGGAGGTTGCAAGGTTGGATGGTGGGCACAGTGGAGAAGGAGAAACTGGGATTCGGATGTATAATATGAAATTCACAAAGAACCAACAGAAAGTTTTAAAAATAAATTTAAAAATTCATGTCAAAATTATCACTATGTTAAACAACATTAAAGTTTAGGGTTGGAGAGAGAGAGAGAGAGAGAGAGAGAGAGAGAGAGAGCCCATAGCTCACAAGGCCTTAAAATTGCCATTGAGCGGAACTCATGGGTCCTACTTCCTGGTGTGCAGGCTCAGCCTCCAGCATGAACAACAATCAGGGCATAAATACCAATCTCACAGGGTCACTGTGCCAAATGAAGTCCCAACTTTTGTTCTTTCCTATGACTCAATTATTTCTGAGAGAACGACAATGAAATGACAATCAAGTCCTGAAATTAAAAGGCTTTTTATGGAGCAAAAAATAAACTCAATAAAGCAAAGAAGAGTTCTGAAGAGTGGGAGACAAGCTTCGTCAGCTACAGTGCAGGCATGGGATTAGTGTAGAGTACACAAAGAATAAAAAAAACCTCCAGCCATCAAGAAGACATTTAACGCAATTAAGAAATGGGCTATGGGACTGAGCACTACCTCTAAGAGGAAATTAAATGGCCAGTAAAGCCTTAACCGTATCTGGTGGCCTTAGTCATTCAGAAAAGGCCCGTTAGAATTTCAACCCCTGTCTCATGTTGTCCCTAAGGGCCATCATAGAGCATCCCTAAGAGCATAAGTGACAAGAAATGCTCATGTGAATGTGAGGAAAGAGGAACAGCCACTGAGGAAATCAGTGTGGAGGTCTCTCAAAAACTAGAATGAATGATTCAGCCATTCCACTCCTGGGCATGAGCTCAAGGGACTCCTTATCCTGCTACAGAAACACTTGCTGTCTTAGTCGGAGTTTCTATTCCTGCACAAAACATCATGACCAAGAAACAAGTTGACAGGTAAGGGTTTATTCCACTTACATTTCCACATTGCTGTTCATCACCAAAAGAAGTCAGGTCAGGAACTCTCATAGGGCAGGAACTTCGAGGCAGGAGCTGATGCGGAGGCCATGGAGGGTGCTGCTTACTGGTTTGCTTCCCCTGGCTTGCTCAGCTTGCTTTCTTATAGAACCCAGGACCACCAGCCCATGGATGGCCCCACCCACAATGGGCTGGGCCCTTCCCCCTTGATCACTAATTGCGAAAATGTCTTACAGCTGAAGCTCATGGAGCCATTTCCTCAAGGGAGGCTCCTTTCTCTGTGATAACTCCAGCTTGTGTCAAGCTGACACACACACACACAAAACCCAGCCAGTACACTTAACCATTTACATCAATTATATCTCTATCCACAAGATCCAGGAAATGGATACAGCCTAGATGTCCATCAACTGGGGAAGAGATAATAGAAACGCAACACATTGTAACACTGTGTAATTTCATTCAGCAACAGAACTGTAAGGTAAATATTTTTGGAGATGGGAGTTTGCCCAAAAGGCTGTGATCTACAGGTTGGGAAAATCATCTTAGGTTTTCTCTTAGTAGATCAAGTTTTTCTCTGCTTATCTCATTTATAAATATCAGATTCACATGTTGTGCTGGCTAGTTACTATCAATTTGACACAATCTAGAGTCACCTTGGAAGAAGGAATCCCCGTTGAGGAACTGTGTCCATTGGTTGCTCTGTGAGATTGTCTGCAGGGTGATTCCTTGGTGAATGTCTGATGTAGGAGGGTCCAGCCTACTTTGGACAGTTCCAAACCTAGGCAGTTGATCAATAAAATTATGGAAAGCAAACCAGAAAGCTCTGTGGTCTCTGCTTCAGTTCCTGCCTCCAGGTTCCTACCCTTCACTCCTGCCCTGTCTTGCCCAGATAATGGATGACAACTGTAAGCTGAAATAAACTCCTTTCTCCCAAGCGGTGGTTAGCATTTTATCACAGCAGCAGGAAAACACTTGCCACGTGTTTAAAGTGCTTTCTTCCTATATTGTGCAAAGACAAACAAGTTTCACAGGTACAAATGCCCAAAAGACACCTTTGGGCTACCACAGCTACGGTGTTTGCTGACAGGCCCAGCTCAGACACCTACAGAACATTTGAAGGCTGGTGCTACATCTGATCATATTGTTTAAATATTAAAAAGTAGATAGATGCAGTTAATATTAGTCTTTGAAATTTTCAAAAATTATAGGTAAATTTTTAAGATTTCCTTGCAATGTAAATAAAAACAACCCAAATATTTAATTTATGTTTAATATTTATAAACAACTATACTGTGCTGAAAACTTACACATGTAAATGGTATTGTATATTACAAAGTTTGCACTCTTATAAGAAACTCTGCCAGTTTTTTCCTTTACATTTTGGGAACAGTCTAGAAATTATAATCTCTGGCCCATAAACCAAAAACTGAACGGGAAAAATGTCCTTAGAACAATTGATTTTTTTTTTTTAAAGAACTAACTGTGGATTCTCAGTGGCCATGGGAAAATTACCAAACTGGAAAGAAAGACAGGTGTAAACGGTTTGGCTGTAAATAAAATTGATTGAAAGCTGGGGCGTGCGGCTGGCTCTGCCTATGCACTTGGTAGCTTCACAGTTCCTGTGCCTGGAAGACGCTGACAGCTCCCGCCAGAGGGCAAGACCCCAGGATGGGAGCTACAGGCTGGGGCATGAGTGCCCTGTGCATGTTTCAATTTCCACAGGAAAAGTAAGTGTCAGGTTGGAACAGGATAGTGGACTGTCCCTCAGTGTTACTTAGATTTCCAATAAATTGGCTCCTCGGAAAGCCCGATTAACTAACAACCGTTCTCCTGAGTGGGTTAACTCATGTTTTGTTTTCATTCACTTTTAAGCAACACTGCTTTGTGAACATGAGACCAGGCCGAGACTCATAAGGTGTCTTGGTGCATGTAAAGCTCAAATACCTCTCCCATGGGACATTCATGGAGAGTGAGGTACTGGCAGATACACCTCCAAACTCAGAACATTTGACAATGTAAATGTGTCTGTGTGAAATTCTACAGACATAGGTGTGGCAAGGCTACCTGTCAATCTTTTATTAATATTCAAAAGTCCCCCCTCTGTGATAAATACACATTCTAGCATTGGTATGAATGCAGAGTGCTGTTGGTTTCCTCATTTGAAAAGATACTTTCAATCCTAAGTAAGCTTACACTTTTTTTATTGTAGAAAATTTGGGAAAACTAAGAAACCGTACAGAAGAGACTCCTTAACACCTCTCATTGACAACTAGCCATTATCAGCATTTTTCTCCTTTGCCTATCCACTTTTTAAATGTACAAATATCTGCATTTCAAGTGATGCTGTAATTCCAAGTAACTAGCTGATGGAGCCTGTTTTCTACTAACCAGATCGTGACTAATTTGCATGGCCCCTAGCAAGCATTTTTGATGTCTATTCGGTATCTCTGTGCGAGATGACAACTTACATTTTGTTAAATATCATAATCTTCAAATCTCCTCGTCAGTTGGCGATGCACAGATGCAGTGTCCTGAGGTGAAATGGCTCCACACCTGGGATTATCTTTATAAAACACAAGAACTGGCCGTGGGACGGGTGCACTGAACGGTGCCCATTACCACTGAGACGGGAAGGGGAAACCTTTCTTTCTGATTCTTTCTGAGTTCTTTGCTAATCTATGTGGAAGGGGGACTGCACCACACCACAAATATAATCACTTAGAGGTTGATACTTTGGAAGTATTCTTTTCTCTCATGTCTGTCTCCTTGATAAACTTTATCTATGCAGTTGATTTCCACTTGGGTCCACAGAACCGTGCATGTTGGCAGCAACATCTATGCTCCACTGCTACTAGCTTTTGATCAAGGCTAAACTTCAGTCAAGATTCTGCTAGCAGCCTTCAGATGAAGATGTAGGACTCTCAGCTCCTCCTGCACCATGCCTGCCTGGATGCTGCCACACTCCTGCCTTGATAATAATGGACTGAACCTCTGAACCTGTAAGCCAGCCCCAATTAAATGTCCTTGTAAGAGTTGCCTTGATCATGGTGTCTGTTCACAGCAGTAACACCCTAACTAAGACAGGCCTAGCATAGCATGGGTGGTACCATTCTGAGCAGGGTTTGTGGACATAGTGCTGCTCTCATACTAGAGTGGGAATGTGGCCCGGCGGGGCAGGAGAGTTGGTGGGTCATTTTTTAATATTTCCCGCAACACAGGTCTTTTTTTAAAGCTTATTTTTCATCATGGGCATATGTGTGGGTCTGTCTGCGTGTATGTGTATATGACTGTAGGTATGCATAAAGACCAGATTAATTGGAACCCTGGAACTGGAGTTACAGGAGCTTGTGAGCAACCCAATATTGGTGCTGGTAACAATACTTGGATCCTCTGAAAGACTGGTACATATTCTTAACCACCAAGCCCTCTCTGCTGCCCCTAAAGTCTCTTCTTATTGCCTTTCCATACCTGAATCTTTCTATTCCCTGACTGCAACCCTGTCTTCCCTGAGGTATACTGGGATTCAAGTTAAGTCTTTATTCCCACTGCAGCATCCCATGATGGTGGCCCAGGAACCTTTTGTAGTAGCCGATATTTTCTATACTGTGTTGCTGTCAGGTCAGGAGTGATTCATTCTCTCTCTCTCTCTCTCTCTCTCTCTCTCTCTCTCTCTCTCTCTCTCTCTCTCTCTCCTGCCTAACATCCAGGTACCTCAAGAAGTCAACAAAAGGGCTATGACATCAGCAGTTGGGGCCAAAAACTGCTGGCTTCTGGTAATTTAACTATTTCTTGCTATTTTGGGGTCAGAAGCTTCTGGTTACTGGCAATTTAACTCCTGATGATAGTGGCAGGGGATTAAGAAAAAAGTTTAGTTACTTAAGCTCTTTTCTCTTTGTCTCAAGGGGCCTTCTCTGGCCAGGAGAGAGGCTTGGAGTTCGTTAACTCTTTCTGAGCTAGAGAGAAAAGAAAAAAAAAGGAAGAAAGTCTCTCTCTCTCTCTCTCTCTCTCTCTCTCTCTCTCTCTCTCTCTCTCTCTCTCTCTCTCACACACACACACACACACACACACACACTGGTCAGGCCCAACCACTTACTTCATCATCAATTTCACAAGTGCACATATATACTTATAGCACATATGTCTACTTACATATGTATCTATGCACATATATATATATATATATATATACTCAAACAGATATACATACATGAATACATACATGTACTGGCTGGTTTTGTGTGTCAACTTAACACAGGCTGGAGTTATCACAGAGAAAGGAGCTTCAGTTGGGGAAGTGCCTCCATGAGATCCAGCTGTGGGGCATTTTCTCAATTAGTCATCAGGTGGGGAGGGCCCCTTATGGGTGGTACCACCTTTGGGCTGGTATTCTTGGGTTCTGTAAGAGAGCAGGCTGAGCAAGCCAGGGGAAGCAAGCCAGTAAGAAACATCCCTCCATGGCCGCTGCATCAGCTCCTGCTTCCAGACCCGCTTGAGTTCCAGTCCTGACTTCCTTTTGTGATGAACAGCAATGCAGAAGTGTAAGCTGAATAAACCCTTTCCTCCCCAACTTGCTTCTCAGTCATGACGTTGTGCAGGAATAGAAACCCTAACTAAGACAATACATATACACTTTTAGTGGATGGAGCAGAGCCCCAACAGCCACACTTTAATTTTTTTCTCTCAGGCTTTGTATACCTTCTTAGATAAAAGTTCTTTATAAAATTGCCTCACAGATGAAATGTTACACAAAAGAGAGTTACAGAAAGATGATAATAGTAAGTTCAAAGAAGTGTTCATTCTATAAGCTCATTATAAGTTTAAAAACAGTTTCACATGGCCTTGCTTTATCTTGGTACACACCTGTGGCCTCATCCTTGAACTTGACCGAGAATAAATGTTTTTCCTTGATCAAATTTGTTCCAAGCCTATTTCTCTTCTTAGTGCCATATATAAAAGCTATTTTATTCCTTATTATGCAGCCTTTACGTACTCTTCTATGAGAAAGGGCATACTCTATTCTTTATTGTAACTTTATTACATCTCTATGGCAAAACAACTAAAACCATTTACTTAAACTTTCTTCCTAAAATCATTTGAATCAAATCAGGAATTCTATAAAGTCATTAATTTAAACAGCATTGATTCATGAAAGTTCATGTTGATCTGCAGAAAACGTGCCCCAAAGGCTGGACTATCACACAGGAAGCAATCACACCAGGCTATTAGAGGCAGTAATTTGAGGATTCTCTCAGCAGATAACCATGTTCTCAGTACCTGATGAATGAGACAGACACACAGATAGTGGGCAAAGGGGTGGCCATGTTCCTTGGAGAACATAACCAGTGTTCCACTTAATTACATTGAGAATTGAAGTTCCCAGAAAGTCACCCACTCCCCACGCTCCAAACCAGACAGGATTTATTGGCAGATAAGAGTTTTGTGGAGAGTACGAATGTTACAGATGATCTTGAAGTATCCTCAGCCACATTACTAGCCATGCATTGTCCATCTCGTGTTTCGCTAACATTCTTGCAGCTACTACTTTAAGTCTTTCAAAATGACAGAAGCTCTACCTACCAAGCCAAAAGCTATAACTTCTTCAGAGAACACCTGAGACCTATGGCAGGGGCTGTCCTCTTTTCTGTAACCTCTACCTAATGTCCCCATCCACATGTTTGAAAGGCTAGATGGCTGCTGTTTTGTAGCTATGGAAACCTCAAGGCACTTTTTTGTGTTGGAGCATAAATGGGTGTAAGCAGGTTCTCTGAATCTGTACTTTGGGAGCACTGGGCTCTCTGAATCTGTACTTTGGGAGTACTGGGATCTCTGAATCTTTCCTTTGGAGCACTGGGCTCTCTGAATCTGTACTTTGGGAGTACTGCCCCTGCTTATTTGGCACAGAAACCCATTGCTTTGCAGTGGGAGCAATAAGAGTCAACATGAAGAAGGAAGCTGAAAAGAGATGATACCCAGAAAAAGCTAATGACACGCAGACTTCTGGAGAAGCCATAGTTATGCATACTGTGTGGTCAGCTCTCTGGGTAGCTAAGTGTAGCCCTATCATATTCTCACCTTCTGCCATGTTTCCTTTCATAACACTCTGACACAGACTTTTGGGCATGCTGGGACCCAGGGCCCTTGGCACATGGAACATCCTGGGTGTGGATGGGTCACCCCAAAAGGAAGTAAATGAGATTACTCACTGAAGAATGCCGAGTTTCCATCAACCTAAGCCAGGTTTTGTGTGTTTTGGTTGTACATGGGCTTCCAGGATGTATAGCCAAGTCCTCAGCCTTGTAAGACTGTAGGACCTATCTTGGTTTTTAATGTTTCCCTGTGGTCCTTAAGTAGGTTGTAAGGCTTCATTAATTCACTGTGTGTGTGTGTGTGTGTGCACATGTGTGCATACATCTGAGTAGATACTCTCTCTTGTGTACTCACAGAGGCCAGAGGAAGACTGGGTGTCCTGCTCTATCACTTTTAACCATTTTCCTTTGACAAGTATTTGCACTGAACCTGGAGGTGGGCAAATAGACCAGACATTTCCAGAAATCCTCCTGTCTCTTTCCACATGCTCCAGTGCTGGGGTTATAGGTACACATGGACACCCTGATTATTTTCTTTTACAAGGAAGTTGGGGTCATAGTTCAGATTTTCATACTTACCTTGTAAGACCTCTCAGTACTGAGCCACATCCTCAGCCCCAGTTCACTAAATATTTCTTAGTGGACACTCTCTCTGTGACTTGACATGTGTAGTTTTGAGGTGCCTATGAACAGAAACAAAAAAAAAAGATGTTGACTCTAAAGACATAGTCCTTGTCTCTGATCACAGTAGTCATGCTTTCAGAGAGAGAGAGAGAAAGAGAGAGAGAGACAGAGACAGAGAGACAGACAGAGAGACAGAGACAGACAGACAGACAGACAGAGACAAATGAAGACAGAGAGCGATGCTGGAGAGAGAAGCTAATACTGGATTTGCTCTGTTTTTTTTAACTTCTATATCAGGATTTTATACTTCAGCCTATTTTTTGAGGTGGAAGCTTTATATGTATCCTTAGAATGTTTTATAAGAAGTTTAAACTAGGGAACACTGCTGCATTAGAAGGAAGTCATAGGTACATCCATGGCTGGCTGGCTGTACAGTCCAGGCATAGACAGACAACAGGAGTAATTTGTTTCTGCAAATTGTTCTATTGCTCCCTTATGATAGATTATTGAGGATTATGCCAAGCCTACACAAATATTTTTCCTCTTTATGGTTTTTAAAATCTGGATTAAGCATATATTATTTCCTGGAGCAAAGCTACCCAGGAGACCTAGCACCGACGGCTGCTCCTTAGGATGGTTGATGGAGATCTCACTCACTTGCTTTTCTTTACAGACTTATATAAATACTCCTTCTTGCTAATCTATCTAGTTAGCAAAAATTCCTTTTATTCTTATATTTATCTAAAAGCAACTCATGCTTTACTTATGGGATTATAAAATAATTAACAATTAAAACTAATTAACTTTGTATCCATAGTTAAAATCAAACATCTTAATCGTGCTGGACTTAGAATTAGAGACACAAACAGCAGCCTGGTACAGAAGCTCCCAATCAGGATAGTATGGACAGTCAGGTTTGGACAGCCCTGTATAATGACAGAAATAGCTGTCCTTGATGTTAGTACTTGATGCTTGATCCTAGTATCTTAGGGCAAGATACTAGGAGCTGGTGATGCGGCAGTGACAGGTACTCTCCTCCATCTAGGACACAGTAGGCCACTGTCGCTAGTCACACCCACAGAACATGTGAAAAGTTTCATGAACCAGGGACTCTGATTAATGCTATCAATGTGCAAAAAGAAAATGTCTGAGGAAGACAAAATTGTTCCCAGCCCTCGGCTAAAAGACATTTCCATGATTAACAATGCCCACTGCACATAGTGTTGAGCACCACATCAGCTCTATGAAGGACAAAGACCCCTCTCTCCTGGCAAAAGGGTTGGGGGAATACCACCATATGTCACCACATTTCACCAAGTAGAGAAAGCAACACAGACAGGCAGGAACATCAGAATCTCAGTTCATAGAGCTGCTGAGGCCTCTGATGACCTTAGGGGGTGTCTTAGACTGGGTTTCTATTCCACCACAAAACATCATGACGAAGAAGAAGCAAGTCGGAAAAGAAAGTATTTATTCAGCTTACACTTCCACATCACCAAAAGAAGTCAGGACAGGAACTCTCACAGGGTAGGAACCTGAAGACAAAAGCTGGCAGAGGCCATGGAGGGTGCTGCTTACTGGCTTGCTTTCCCTGGCTTGCTCCTATAGAACCCAGGACTACCAGCCCAGTAATGTCACCACCCACAGTGGGCTGAACCCTCCCCCCATCACTAATTGAGAAAATGCCTTACAGCTGCATCTCATGGAGGCATTTCCTCAAGGGAGGCTCCTTTCTTTGTGATAACTCCAGCTTGTGTCAAGTTGACACACAAAACTAGCTAGTACAGGGGAAACTGATGACATCTCAGAGTGCTGTTGTGCTGATGGAACTCAAATGTACAGGTGGTTAGATAACCTCTGAATCAAGTTGATTGTATCTTGGAACTATCAATTAAGATTCACTTTCTGGGCTTGTGAGTGGGCAGTGCTTTGCACACTGCCTCCATACAAGGAGGCTTGAGGGAAAACTGGGATAATTCTGCCTTTGTGCCTGGCTTGTGAGTGCATCAACATTGTTGCCACTGTTATGTCTGGCTTGTGAATGCATCAACATTGTTTCTAGTGTCCTGCCTGGCTTGTGAGTGCATCAGCATTGTTGCTAGTATCATGTCTGGCTTGTGAGTGCATCAACATTGTTGCCACTGTTATGTCTGTCTTGTGAATGAATCAACATTGTTCTAGTGTCCTGCCTGGCTTGTGAGTGCATCAGCATTGTTTCTCCTGTCCTGCCTGGCTTGTGAGTGCATCAGCATTGTTGCTACTGCTGCTGGCACCACGCCATCCCCCACTGATGGCCGAATCCACTTTCTTCAACATTCCAAGTAGACTGAAAGCAACCATCCCTCCAGGAATCCTCCAGGTATCCAGTGCATTCTCATTAGGACTTTAGAGGCATCTGGCTTCTTGAACTAAACAGCCCCTGGGGTCTCAGGCCCTCTAGCATGTGGATGTACACTGTTATGTTTACCCAGGCTGTCTGACAGACACAAGCCAATCTAATAATATGCATTCATTCCACACAGTCTGTTCCTGTAGGAAAACCTAGGTAATGCAACAACTGCAGGTGATAGTTATTGATCCTATGCCAAACACTAGTTGTACAAGATGAAAAAGTTGCCAGTTTAGGTAGCCTAAGAGCTAGATTGGCCTAAGAGTTAGCACTCAGAACTAAATAAAACTACCCCCTATGTACTGGGATGATAGCCAGTGGCATCATGCTCAGTTTGCATGATGCTGGAATCAAATACAAAACTCTGCATGCTTGGCCAGCACTCTATCCCCGAGGCACATCTCCATCCCCCTAAACCAAATATTCTGCTTGGAAGAAGTCTATCATCTCGCTACAATTTAAATGTAAGGAATTTCTGAACAAATGTCAGAAAGCAAAGGTTTCCATCTTGGGTATCACAAGGCCCAAGACATGTTCATGATGAAGAAAGGAAGTTTGTGGAGAAAGGTAACTGTGAAATGTATGCACAAATGGACAGTGTCAATTGAGTGGATTCTAAGGCCTGGATGGTTGAGGCAGGCACTGTCTGTCACACAACAACCACTGTCACTTTCTTATTTACCTATTTCAGGGTGGGTGGGCCTCCGCATGGCTCATTCTCTATCCGTAGGATGAGTTTAATAAAGAGCAGGTCACATAAGTGTGTTTTAGGACAAACACAGAAAGAAAGGGAGAAGTGACAACTAGGGATGTGGCTATATTAGTTGAGTGGTTGCCTGACACACAGAAAGCTCTGAGACTGATCCTCAGAACCACATAAAGCCAGCACGGTGCTGGTGGAGGCAGAGGCATGAGAGTTCAAGGTCATCTGTGGCTATCTTGAAAGTTCAAGGCCAAACTGGGCTACCAGAAACCTGTCTCAAAAACAAACAAAAATCAGAGGCTGCCCATTCCAAGTTTTCCAGTTTGATCCCCCCTCCTGGTTTTGAGAAACTCTATAGACTAGTTTGAAAGGAAGCTGCTCCACCATGTGCCAGGACTTTGGAGGGAGGCAGCTGCTTTCCTAGGCTCCTGTGTGCTGCTGTCTTCACAGGACCCAGTGGCCATCCCCACACACCCTGTGTCCTTCATTGCAGCCCACACGTGCCTTCCCATACTTCTTGGTGCCAGTTCTTTCCTATCATGGGCATCCTTCTGTTCGCACTAATGTAACTGCTTATAAATGGAATACATTTCTGCCAGAAAGAAACCTTGACAGGGAATAAAAGCCAAGCAGCCAAGCATAAGAGAAGAAAGAGCACAGCTGATAAGAAGGAAGCACTGTTAATGACTGGAAGAATTAATTAATTCATAGTTTTCCCACACACATGCATATACATGGAATTACTGGGAAGGATTAATCAAACACTCTGCGTTGTAACTCGCTTTCCCATTTGGAGTGACATGACTTGGTGAATTCCTACTTCAGTCTTCTGCTTCCCTGACTAGTTCCACAGCTGCACAGAAGCCAATAGGATGAAAAGGGAACGAATGTAACATTAGCCAGTGAGCATTGTGTCTGGTGTGTGACAGGACTCACTGACCTCTGATGGGTAGGCATTAATGAATGGCTGCTGCTCGTGGCCGTATACACAGACACTTCCAGCCAATGGGAAAAGAGATCAAACAACCATCCTTATTCAGCTCTTCCTTTGGAAACCTGTATGCACCTGTATGATGCGCCCTGAAGCTAAAGTGTGGATTAAACTATCTAGAAATAGAAGAGACCTAATTGATTACAGCACTAACCCTCTTCCTCCCCCAGATCTGATTTCAAGCTGCCAAGGCAGAGGGTCCAGAGTTGTTGAGAGGTGCTCATAGTGGTCTCACTACACACCCTGGCATGTGTGCTCCTTGTGCTTCCAGTGTGGCAGAGGCTATATTGTGTGCCACCTATCTTCCTGGCTCTCAACAATAGAGCTAGCCCGCCTCCAGCCCCCTCCCAGGTAGCCCAGATAAATCCTGGAGAGTGGGTTGCTCCTGTCAGTGAAGCCATCAATCTGATTTGAGGCTGTCGGGCTCCTGACCGTCTAGCTCATGTGAAGTTGCTAAGTGCAGGGAACTAAGACCCTGAACCATCAAAGGAAATGTAATCTCCTTTGGAGCAATGCTAGTCTGCCTGAACCTAAGCATCTTCACAAAGAGGCATGGCCACTGCCAGCTGGGGGCTTCTGGGGGCAACTGGAGGCCACTGAGGGCTACTATGAGTGGCTGGGGGCTTGTGGGGGCAGGTGGGGACCAGTGGGGTCATCTGTTGATGCTATCAGAAAAAAAATCTGTACTGCTTCCACCTTTATCATTGAAAATAATCCGGTTTATAAAGTTACTGATACTTGGCTGGGTGCTATCGTTGGCAGGCTGTGTATCCCAGATGGTGTCGATGTGATCCAAGAAAATGCACATGTCATTTCTTGGTACAGAGACAGTAGGAGTGACCATGCCTAACCAAGGCATTATCTCCATGGCATACACACACTGAAGGGGCTTAAAAAGAGAGGATTGGGGGTTAAGGGAGTGTGGCATGGCAGTGTGAGGGAAGGGGGTGCCCAGGCGGGCCCTTGTCCAAGCACCTCTTCCCCCTGAGGGACCACACACACACAGGCATGGTACAGAATAGAGTTTATTCAGGGTAGAGGTTGGAAGTTAGTGGTATAGTGGAAGTAGAGAAAGGCAGAGAGAGAGAGAGAGAGAGAGAGAGAGAGAGAGAGAGAGAGAGAGAGAGAGAGAGAGAAGAGAGAGAGAGTAGAGGCTGGCTATGACCACATGGAGAGAGGGTGGAGGGAAGGAGAGCCCAAGGGGCAGAGAGGTGAAAGTGGGATGGAAGAGAGGGAAGAGAGAGAGAGAGGAGGGGCAAGTAACCCCTTTTATAGTGCTCCAGATCTATGGGGCGGGGCACACCTGGCTATTGCCAGGTAGGTGTGGGGTGGAGCTTAGACAGAATAGCAACACTCACAGTGGCCAGATCTCTTCACTCACAGCCGGGATTTTTTGTTGTAAGATATTACAGTTTATCCACTTGGGAATATGAAGAAACCAGAGTGCTTACACTATCTTTGTTGAGAAAATCATCCTTCTGTGAAGGTTTGAATCCCACCCCATCCTTCTGATTCATCATGAACCTCACTCTCCCAGCTCAACTCTCTCTTTCTCCGAGCATGTCAGCTCACTGCAGTCCAGCACAGCCCTGAGGGACTGCTTGGCCCAGGACCTGGTGTGCAGTTACTTCCTGCCCTCTCTCCCTTCATGCTCTGGCTTCTGTCTCCAAAGGGAGGGAGCCTACTGCACAAAGAGGAACAATGCAGCGTCCGGCATCCATGTCCTAGTGTCTAACATCTGAAGATGCCCTGGACAATTACCTCTGTTTGAGTTGTTTTTATCAAGCTGTGTGTCTGTCATAAGCTTTAATCTCTCTAATTTCTTCCTCGGCTCTCATTGGCCCAGTATACGTATGCGTATAAGCATGCATGCACGTATGATTTGTATGGATTCGCACGCCACGGCACAAGTGTATCAGTCAAAGGATAACTCCTTTGACTTGGAGGTGTCTCTCCTTCTATTTTTATTTGCATTGTGGAGATCAAAGGCAGGTTGCCAGACTTACCTGACAAGTTTTACCAACTATCCTAGAATTGCTTTCTTTGGTTAATACCAGATATTTTCAAGAACTTTTCATGATTGACTAACATATATCAGCTCAAACAAACCATGTATGTGAACATGCAACTCTGTATTACACAGACCAAGTTGTGATTGTTGGTCACAGATGAGTATCTGTCAGTGAAGAAAAAAGACCCTGTCACCCACAGTGGATCCTCGGAATCTCTGTTCGATTCTCCCTGCATTTTTTCTTTTTTTTTCTCTCACTTATTTTTAAATATGCTATGTTATGTGTAAGAGATGATATCCAGGCACCAGCAAGACAGGATTAAGGTGAGGATGGGACCTGAACTCTACAGAATGTTCTCCCTGAAAGGCACATGGTCTACACTTACAGGAGCAGTGATTGGTACTGCAATTTGGCTTCAGGTGTTAGAAGGAGGAAATGGGGAGGGCTATTCTGTTTTTATTGTTGTTGTTATTGGTTATTTAAAATCATTGGTTGTTTCCAGGAACAGACAAGCAAATCCTTGAAGTCTGAACCATAGCAGCATAATTAAGTCAATCTCCAATCTCTCAGGTTTAGTTGAAAATCTTTTCTACAACCTTAGCCTGGTCGGCCCTCACAGAGTTCAGCCATGTCTGTGGTAAGCAATAGGTCTTGGGAAGGAGTCTAGCATGACTAGATAAGTGTGCCCAGGGCTCCATCTGCATTTAGAGAGAGACATATTCCAAAACCCTCAACTAGAATACTGTGTCTGCAGGTCTGAATGATTCATAGTCAGATACTCACTAAACTTTGTGTACCAAAAGGCAACAAAATGTGCTATAGAAAGGATAGCCTCTTGGTATGCATTTTAGTTTTCTTTCTAATGCTGCAACCAAATACCCAAAGAAGCAACTTAATGGAGGTAAGAGGCCAAATCTTTTAAGTTCAGACTCTATTTTAGAGAACCTGACCTAAGTTTGAACTCAGGTAAACTAACAGGCTGGTCCCTAGCATTAGTTTCCAAGTTGCCCACCAAGGAAACCCAAGCCCAGCCCCAGTCTCTAGGCTAACCTCTAACAAGACCAGCATCTCCAGGTTACACCCCCTAATAAGACCAGCATCTCCAGGTTATTCCACCAACCACCCTGCACCCCCAGATAACAAGTCCACCCCATTCCTAATGACCACTAATGCAGAGGAGAGCAGAAGTTAAGTTTATGATGTGACTCCCAGCACTAGCCAATTATGTTAAAGGCCATAGTAACTTCCCAATTAGATGCTTGCACACTCACCCCCCCCACTTGCTGCTTCCTATAAAGCCTTGCCCTGGTAGATATTCAGGGCTCCCCACCACCAAAGTCTTCCTGCAGGAAGGTGGTGCACTGGGGGGCCCGAGCTAGCTCAAATAGAATAAAGACCCTGCTGTGAGTTGCATCAGATCAGCTCCTGTCTGTTTGGAGACAGATCTCCAGTACTTCTGAAGCACCACAGAGGAAGATTTATTTTGGCTCACAGTTTAAGTCATGTGTCTGAGCCGTTGTCTTAAAAGAGAAAAAAGCCAGTCATGGCAGCAAGTGCACTAAGAAGGCAGAAACACAATAAACCCTGAGGCTTACTGTCCAAATCACTGAACCTTGGTGATTATTTGGGGTGTTTTATTTTGACTGTTCTAGTCTAAGTTATAGATACTGTCATAGACTCTCACGTCTAGCCTGTGTGTCAGGTGCTTTGGGGACTTCTATGCTGTAGTTACTTGCATTTTAAATGGTTATTTAAATCCATCAATTACATGACCATGATTAGTTTACAAGCAAGGGAAATAAGGAGTGGAGACTACAGGATCTGGCCTTCTTTGTAATAACCACCACCAATAACCACCGTAGAGGATCCCAGTCTGCACGCAGCCTGCCTCTGCTTGCTCTGCTAGATAGTAACCCTTAGAGCCACCACCAGAACTCTGTCTGTGACCAACAGGATGAAGGGGACATGATGATTCCTTGGGGACAAGGATATGGTTTCTTGCTCTTGGTCACATCCCTCTGCCAGCAATATAGTCACATGACCATTTGTCAGTCAGGATGATGGGAAAAGGATCAGAGGCCAGAGGAGTCAGGGAGATGTCTTTCATTAAGAAGGAAGACAGTGGCTAGTAAAGGGTGTTCACTTCTGTGACACCCACAGAGCCTGGGGAGAAGCTACTGAAAAAAAGCACAAGATGTCAGAAATGAGCCCTAAGGTGTCAGTTATTCTACATACAACTGCTCACTTCCTGTGTTGACTGAGGCTCTGTTCACACTGTGAAATATAAGCAGAGCAAGGAGAAGTTAAAGGCTAAGATTACAAGTATGGTTCCCTGGACTCAGTCATGTCAACTCTCCCTTGAAGACTATCAAAACATTTACTGATTAGAAGAATTGAGCTCTTAAGCCAACAGCTGCTGAGGACAAGCTGGATTAGCACAGCCTGCTGGTGCCCTGTTCGGGAGCCAGACAGGCCTTTGTGTGCTTGGCTGCTTCAGAGCCTCTTCTGAGGCAGGAGGCAGCGTAAGTTCGCAGTGTGTGATGCGGAACCAGTGGACAAACAAATGAGAATTTTGAGGTGATCCTTCAAAAGCAAACTGTTGCCTTGATTAGAAAAAGAATGCTTGTTTCTCTATAAGGAAATGCTGTGGCTTGAGGGCACCATGTTGCCCAGTCTCCTTTGAACACACGGTCTCCAGTTGGCAGGAAGGTTTGGGGAGGTGGTGGAATCTGTTGGAAGAACTAGGTCACCAAATGCCAGCTTCCAGACCTCTCTCCCTCTATCTTTCTGCATCCTGATTCTCCTCTGTCGCCACCCCCCAAAGCCTCCTGTATCTCCTAGATGTCTAAGGTCCTAGGCACATGCCCCACCACCAAGAAGTCTGCCATGCTGTGATAGGTGGCAGCCTCACACCAGGTCGCTTACTTCTGTAAGCCATCCTATACTGTCGCAGCAATGAAAAGGCAACAAACGTGACACTGGAATGCTAAATCATCTTGCAGGATGGTTCTGAGCAGCAGATGTGCACAGGTTTGTCTGCAGACTCTCCTTCAAAAGAACATCTGGACACAGGGAACGGTATGCCAGCCAGGTGGTCTAAGGGCCAACATGGAGTAGGTGGGTACAGGAAGGCCCTCTGCTTGTGGCCCACCAGCTTCCATCAGAAACTCCCCGCTTTGCTCTATGGCACTGGAGAACTGGGTAGGGTCCCTAATGCTGCTATGGTGGCCACCTCAGTCCCACCCTTAGGTTACTACACAGGCACATGGAATCTTAGAGGGTGTGGTGAGCCGTTCATAGGGTAGAAGCAGAAGGGAGGCAGGATGCATGCAGCACTGTGCTAGATACCGAGCATGAAATAGGAAAGTGTCCACAGTGCATGCACCTAGTGCTATAAGAGACATTAGTCTGCAGAGCCGTTCTCTCTAGAAACTTTATCAGCTGATCACTGATCTATGATCACTATCCAGTTACTTTAATTTGCATATGAAGTAAATGTCACTTTTCTCTTCCCCTTAGGGTCTGTTAGGACCATGAAGCATCAGTCAATGACAAGATTGCTGTTCCCATGGAAACGTGTCCAGAGGGAGATACAGGAAACATGAAAAGTCTATCGTATCATAAAAAAGTGACTCAATACATAATTTTAAAAGGAACATATATGTGCATATAGTACATTCATACATATATACATACATATGACACAGACACACACACAAATAACATATATCACCGAGAAATTATACTCAGAACCTTAAGGTGGCAAAGCAAAACTAGAAAAAAAAAATAATTGAACAGACGCTTGAGAAAAGGAAACAAGAGAGCAGGAGTGTGTGCAAAGTTATTGATAAATGTTTCCTAAGGGAAATACAAATCACAGTGGGTTGACATGCGACCACACATTCACCTGGGCATGGCATGCAGAGCTGAGAGCACTGAGCTGAGCCTTGTGGGCAAGACCACCGGGCAGTTTGCTCCATGGACAAACGCACCTGTGGCATACTACCCAGAATGTTACTCTTGAGGACTCATCGGTGGCATCTTACCTAATGAGCTACTCCTAGAGGTTTATAAGGGGAGAGAAAACAATACAAATGAATGTGTGCACCAGTGTTCACAGTACCTCCAGTTACAATAACAAAATCTGGCATGAGCTGGCCCACCTATGGTTGCATGATAAAAAAGGTTGTGGCTGATCTGATTATGGTCTCTTTTTAAGGAGATACTATTTATCTGTAAGTCTGGGTGCAGCATACACATGTACATACACACAGGCACAAGCACACTTATGTGTACACACCAATATGGATGAACCTCAAAGCCATTGGGTCCATGGAAGACTCCAGACACAAAGAAACACAATGCATGATTCCATCCATGTAATTGTGTGTGTGTGTGTCCAATATCCTTTCTCAGGCACCATCCACCTTATTGTTTGAAACAGGGTTTCTCACTAGCCTGGGATGTGCCAAGGAGGTTATCCTGGCTAAGCAGCAAGCCCAGGGACACACCTGGCTCCTACTCAAATATTTATATTTAATGCTTGAAATGATAATTTACAGACTGCAGGCAACTGTGGACATCAGCCAGTGCTTTGGTGTTTACAAAGTGCTCCTTCTCCTGACATTGGTTACTTCACATTTTGTGTGTTTGTCAAATGTCACCTTGATATGGTGTCCACCTTGATCAAGTGTCCACTTGATATGGGAGGCTATGCTCAATGCAAACCCCTTCACCAGAGCTGCTTCCCACGGAGGAGGAGGCAGCAGCCAGTCCAGCCCCGAGGCCTCTCCCTCCAGGCCTCTCACCATGGAAGACATGCTACAGGAGAGGACATTTTGTTGTTGTGTTTTTTTTTTTTTTTTTTTGGATTTGGTTTTTTCGAGACAGGGTTTCTCTATATAGCCCTGGCTGTTCTGGAATTCACTCTGTAGACCAGGCTGGCCTCAACTCAGAAATCTGCCTGCCTCTGCCTCACAGAGTGCTGGGATTACAGGTGTGCACCACCACTGCCTGGCTGACATTTTTTTTAAGTAGCAGCTATAGATAAAATGATTTGGCAAAATAATGCTGGTTGTTAAGAACAGGCCTTAGGCACACAGCTTGAGTCATTCTCTATGTTATTCTTTGTTTTCCTACCCACATGATAACACCTCTGGTGGTCCTAATTCCAATCCCCAACTCTCTGCTGAACACCTCTGAAATCCTCTCACTGAGGAGAACTCCCTGATTTCCAAACTTGGGGTATCAATGGCTCTCTTGGCCTGCAACCTATAAGCTCTGCAAGCCGATCAGACAAGGGTATCTATAAAGGCAGCTGGCTGATCCCTGTGACCTTGCCCTTCATCTGTGGCTCTAGTGTGCTCTGCCAGCTTCCTGATCCCAGCAGGGACCCTCTGTTAACCTCTCATGCTGGTGTGAGCCCCCTAGTGCTCAGCCTGCCCACAGTGTGGAGGGAGAGCTCCAAACTGAAGCCTTAGGCATATGCAAAAGTGTCTCACTCAAGTTCAGCTTCAGGCGATGGGCAGAATTCTTATATCATTTCTGTTGTTCAGATATAAGGCTCTGTCCAAAAATAACTTGTGGGAAGAGGAGTTTATCTTAGTATACAATTGCAGCTTACTTATGGTCCTTCAGGAAGCCAAAGTAGGAACTTGAAGTAACTAGTCACATCATATCCACATTCGAGATCAGAGAGAAGTGGATGCAGTTGTGCTCAGTGTCGCTAGCTTTCACCACTGCTCTGTGGTCCCAGGCTCCAAACCAGGCTATGGTACCATCCACAGCAGGCCGGGCTTCCCATACGAATTAACTAAATCAAGACAGCCTCCCCGAGACATGCTCATTAACCACCCTGTCTCTACCATCCCCTCAGCGAGATTCTCTTCCTGGATTATTCTAGCTGGGGTCCAGTTTACAGTGTAAGCCAAGCATCACAGATAGTGTCTGAGAATCAAAGTCTATAGTCTAGGTGTGAAAGTAACTTTGAGAGGATTTACAGCCATGGATCATGTTTAGGTCATATCTAAGCCAACTTAATTATAGAAACTGTCGATTCCAGTGACTCAGATAGAAACTATGAATTTGTGAATTTTCCAGTGGTTTCAAGAACAGTGGCATTCTGGATTCAGATTCCAGAGTGCATCTCCTCCGCTCACCAACACTTATGGATGCATAGAAGAATTTATACCAGCAATGTAAGTCTTTCCCCTCATTTTAAACATTTTACATGATTTAAAAATATATCCATCCACCTTTCAGGTAAAGCTGGCCCCTTAATTGTTTTTATTATTTAATTTTAATTTATTCTTTGAAAATTTTATATTCTTCCCAGCACTCAGCACCCCTACCACATCTTCCTCCCACTTCATTTCCTCTTGCTTATTTATTTAATGTGCCCAAGAGACAGTAAAGTATAAACATAGGCTAACCCCACTGGAAGCAGCGGTAAGTGACAGGTGTTTCTTAAGTCTCTGTCCCATATACTGCTCCATCAAGAAACAGTGTGAGCACTGTTCTGTGTTATGGTGCCTTCAGGAAATGTATTGTGTGTTCTGCAAGCTTGCTCCTGCCATCCTTTTAGAGATAGCACACGATGAGTGATTGCTAGCCACAGTGCTGATTCTAACATCTACCCCAAACTCAAGGATCCACAAAATACCAGTCCTAGCACTCACTCAAACCTGGATGCCATTCAGGGTAAGCAAGAGTTATTGGGCTTATTAACTTATGAAAAAATAACCAAGTGTGAGACCCTAACCTTGCAGTGTGCTCAGTAGCTATGCATCTTTTCTGCTTACTTGTGTAGGACTGGGGTGAGGAGCCTTCTGCTACCGCAAGAGCTCTCTGTGAAGAGCTGAGTCTCAAGTTCCCAAAGTTAGTGGGTAGCACACATGAGACCTTCTGTTCTTTCTCTGCCTGGGGGAGCAACAGGCTAAAGGTATCAGGGTCTGGACATCTGCAGGCTGGTAGCAGGAGGCTCTTGGGAATAGCACCTTGCTCTCTGTCCAGGCCACTGGGCTTGGACAGAAGGCGAACTTTATCCAGCAAGGAATGGCAGCTTTAGGAACAAGAGAGGGTAGTTATGACTGTCCCTAAGCTGTGGACACTCCTCATCTCATTTAATACCAAAGAAATTCTGCTAGTCTAGTCTTATCTATGTCTCTATTTCACAGAGAGTTGATCTGTGATTCATCTGAGATTCCAATGGCAAAACGAGTCAGACTGGAATCATCTGGTGCCTGGTACTGTGTCTGTAGCTATAAGACTGCACATCTTCTTGCATTCAATCCTTAAACAAGGTATATAGCCCCAAGTCATTTTCAATATCACGTAATAAAAACTGTAATTAGAGAACCTTCCATCTCCTCCAATCTGAACTCCTTCTATGACAGGTAGTTGTGAACTACAAAGACTCCAGGCTCTAGTACAGAACAGCAAACACAGGCTGTTTCATCTTCGTGCTGTACCTCAAAAGGACAGCAGGGGGAGGTGGTGACCCAAAGTGGAGCTCAGGGTTCTGCAGGATTGCTTGTGTACTGCAAAGGAAGTGTGTAGAAATACAGAACATTCGTTAGTTTTCCATCGAAATGTCCTTTTCCATGTGCCTCAGAGCCACTCTTATGTAGACCTATTCCCATTCATCAATAGCATGAGATGAGAGAGAATGGTGAGTAAGTTAGGGACAGATAGTGAATTTGTTCAGGCTGCTGGGGGAGCGCTTAGTGGTAGAAGGCTTGCCTGGCATGGGCAAGATAGCTCAGTGGTAGAATATTTGCCTGCCATGGGCAAGGACTGGATTTCAGCTTCCAGTTCTGCAAAGAAAACAATTACTCTAAATATAGTAATTAAAGTAAATGGTTTAAATCAACATAAGAACTTTTGAATTTTATCTCTTATCCATTTTATGATTTAAATTTGCCTTACTACCTTCTTGGTAAAACATGTATAAAATTCAAAGCAACATATATATTCACGATACAAACAGAAAAGGACAAATATCCGGGACTCATAGTCTAGACCCAGGGAAATGTTTGCACTAACTCAGGTAGTACCCAGCGGCTGGACATCTGGGCAAGCAGGCTAATGGAGCCACTGTCCCTTCAGAACAGAGCTGTTCTCTCTGCTGAGAGGTTCAGACTCCTCCATTAAGATGCCCTATGAGAAGCCTGTCAGGACATACCAGCATTGACACAAGGCACAAGGACCACGCTTCCAAACAGGGCAGAAGGGCAGGCAGAAAGTCCTAGCTGAGGTGTATCACATCTGGGAATGAGCTCAGTACCCTCCAAAGATGACCTGGACTCACTCACCTGGTGACAAGCAGCAGTCATGACCCCTCTACCTCTATAGCCAGTCCACAGAATGAAGTATGATCACACTGTGGGGAAAAGAGAAAGATAACCTGGTAGAGATGAGAGAGGGGGTGAAAACATACTCTATGGCAATAATGTTCAAATCCTCAGTATCCTTTTGCTGTTTCATCATTTATGTGTATTGGCATTTGGTCTGAAAGTATGCCTGTGCACCACGAATGTGCACAGAAGAGGGCACTGGGTGCCCTCGGACTGAAGTTACAAACATTTGTGGCATGTCATATGGGTGCCAGGAATCAAACTCATGCCCCTTAGAAGTGCAGCCAAGCCAGTGCTCCTAACTTTTAAGCCATATCTCCAGCCCCAAAGATGTATATTAGTAAGTCTGTCATCTATCTATCTATCTATCTATCTATCTATCTATCTATCTATCTATCTATCTATCTATCAATCTATCAATCTATCAATCTATCAATCTATCTATCTATCTATCTATCTATCTATCTATCTATCTATCTATCTATCTATAACTTTGAGATGAGATCTCAATATATACCCTTCAGCTGTCATGGAGCTCTAATATGTAGACCAGGCTGGCCCTGAATTCACAAAGATCTATCTGTTCCAGTCTCTGAGTTCTGGGATTAAAGGTCCCAAGTATATCTTAAGAAACTACTAAGTGTTGTCAGTTTACAGAATACTGGGGATAAAACAGGAACTTCTGTGCTGTTGTGACACTAATGTTGTAAATAGGAAAATGCCAGTCCATGTCACAAGTCTTTAGGCAAAAGCTCTTGGTCTACCTTGTAATGAGAGTTCTTCCTTAAAGCATTACAGTGGATTCAAAGTCAGGAGGATCATAAGCACAATATGTAACTTTCATAATGAATGCCTATATAAAAAATAATTAAAAATAAATTTGAGGACCAATAAGATGGCACAGGGGCTACAGGGGCTTGCAGCCAAGAACCAAGACTGAGGACCTGAGTTCAGTCCCCAGAACCCACAATAGAAAGAGAGGATGAAACCTAGCAAATAGTCCTCTGACCTCTCTGCCTATGTGTCATGGTTTGTTCATGCACACACATGAATGTGCACAGGTGCATACACAAGCATACACATGCATACATGCACGCGCATGCATACACACACCATTGTAAAAAATAAATATTAAAAATTAATTTGAAAAATCAACTTTTACTAAAATTGTCTTAGTTTAGTTGCAGCTGGCAGCTTCTATAGATAAACGCGGATTGAAGGCTTAAGACTTGCTTTCCAGCTTCGACTGCACCTCAGGAGGAGTCCACCCAGGCAGGATGCTTGCCGGTCGATTTGCCTGAGAGCTAAAGGTCTCTGACTGCATCCTGTATTTTTATACTTCTGTATGCTTCCTTGTCTTGAGATGACTTTTGCTGAGGTGGGCTGGTTTACTTTTGTTGTCTTTGGTTTTAGAAGTTTACCAGCATCAAAGGTTTGCATTTAGTTGTCTGCGGGGTAAAAGCTAGGGTGGGTTGTTGTTGGCTGCTGTTGAAAACCTGCTGTATTTTTATTTATTTTATGATAATAATGCAAAGATAAAGATTTGTGAAGTCTGGCATCTCAGAAAAAGAGGATTTTCACAGAATTTCAACCTAAGGATGTGTTTTTGAAAGTTCATAACATACAGTACACAGACATATAGTAAATTCAGACCAAACACCAATACACAGTTTACTTTCATTTGTACATGAGTGTTCGAATGTTTGAAAGTACATGCATGTGCAGTACATTTACACATGTGTGTACAGTAAGTATACACATGTGTGTACCCTGAGCTGGATGCCAGATGTCTTCAATCATTCTCTCCTTATCGACTGAAGCACGGTCTTGCAATTGAACACAGAGCTTACAATTCTTTACCACATTCAAACAAACTTTATAAAGTAGTGACAAATGTTAGGTGTTGGGGTTGTCAACACACACACACACACATCACAGACACACACACTGTACACTACATACCACATATTACACATATACACATACATACACATCACAGGCACACATGCTGTACACCACAAACCACACAGTACACACACACACACACACACACACACACACACGTACCACAATGTTTGTAGCACAAGGCTACTTTGAAATGTAAAATAAAACCTTTAGCATGTAGATGTGGCTTTCCTCTTTGCCTATTATCCATCATCAAGCAACATCGCATAATTTGGAACATTTCAGGAATTTATTTTGTAAACCAACCCAGTTTATTAGCATTGCCCAGAACATCCTTAAGGTGGATCTCTAAACACAGCTGTCATTTGTCCAGGTTGTCTGGGGGTCCTTAATTGGGTATTTGAAACATAATATGCCAAATTTTTCTCCATGGCAACTGCATCACAGTGGCTGGTCTACAGTAAAAATAAAGATACAGGTAGGTGAGGACTTGGATTTAACATGGTGCACTGTGTAAACTTTGTAACACAAGTGTGCTCAGGCACACATCGGCATGCAGAGATCAGGCACACACCAGTATGCAGAGATGCCTGCTAGCATGCTCCTTTTTGTGTAGAATAAATGGGACAAGTATCTATATCAGATATTCATATCTGAATGAATTCATATTGAGAAGTCCTGAATGACTTTGCAGCAGATACATTAATGAGATATTTAATAAGGGAATTATTTGATTTTTTTTTTTGCCATATTAAAAACAGTTGCCAAAAAGGTACTTTGTACCAGGTAGGCACTAGATATTTTTTGTTTTCTTTTCTTTTTTTTAAATTATATATTTTTATTTTCTATATTCTTTGTTTACATTCCAAATGATTTCCCCTTTCCCAGTTCCTCCTTTCCAATATGTCCCATAAACCTTCTTCTCTCCACTCATTCTCCAATCACCTCTCTCCTTTTTCTCTGTCCTGATACTCCCCTCCAATACTGGATCAAGCCTTTTCAGGATCAGGACCCTCTCCTTACTTCTTCATGGGAGTCATTTGCTATGCTAATTGTGCCTTGGGTATTCAGAGCTTCTGGTCAAATTAATATCCACTTATCAGAGATTGCATTCCCTGTGAATTCTTTTGTGATTGGGTTACCTCACTTAGGATGATATTTTCCAGATGCAACCATTTGCCTAAAAATTTCATGAATTCATTGTTTTTAATTGCTGAGTAGTATTCCATTGTGTAAATATACCACATTTCTGTATCCATTCCTCCATTGAGGGACATCTGGGTTCTTTCCAGCTTCTGGCTATTATAAATAAGGCTGCTACGAACATAATGGAGCATGTGTCTTTATTGCATGCCAGAGAATCCTTTGGGTATATGCTCAGGAGAGGTATAGCAGGGTCCTCCAGAAGTGTCATGTCCACTTTTCTGAGGAACCACCAGACTGATTTCCAAAGTGGTTGTACCATCTTAAAACCCCACCAGCAGTAGAGGGGTGTTCCTCTTTCTCCACATCCTCACCAACACCTGCTGTCTCCTGAGTTTTTAACCTTAGCCATTCTGACTAGTGTGAGGTGAAATCTGAGGGTTGTTTTGATTTGCATTTCCCTAATGACTAATGATGTTGAGCATTTCTTAAGGTGCTTCTTGGCCATCTGCATTTCTTCAGGTGAAAATTCTTTGTTTAGATCTGTACCCCATTTTTTAATATGGTTATTTGGTTCCCTGGGGTCTAACTTCTTGAGTTCTTTGTATATATTGGATATCAGATGTAGGGTTGGTGAAAATCTTTTCCCAATTTTTTGGTTGCCGATTTGTCCTTTTGACACTGTCCTTTGCCTTACAGAACTGTAATGTTATGAGGTCCCATTTGTCAATTCTTTTTTTTTTAATCTTTTTAACATTTTTTTGATTTTCTATATTCTTTGTTTACATTCCAAATGATTTCCCCTTTCCTGGATCCCCCCTTCCCATATGTCCCATAAACCTTCTTCTCTCCATCCATTCTCCAATCACCTCCCTCCTTTTTCCTCTGTCCTTATATTCCCCTCCAATGCTAGGTCAATCCTTTCCAAGATCAGGACCCTCTCCATACTTCTTCATGGGAGTCATTTGTTATGCGATGCAGAAAAAGCATTTGACAAAATTCAGCATCCTTTCATGCTAAAAGTCTTGGAAAGAACAAGAATTCAAGGCCCATACCTAAACATCGTTAAAGCAATATACAGCAAACTGGTAGCCAACATCAAACTAAATGAAGAGAAACTTGAAGCAATCCCACTAAAATCAGGGACTAGACAAGGCTGTCCTCTCTCTCCATATCTTTTCAATATAGTACTTGAAGTTCTAGCTAGAGCAATTAGACAACATAAGGAGGTCAAGGGGATACAAATTGGAAAGGAAGAAGTCAAATTATCACTATTTGCAGATGGCATGATAGTCTACTTAAGTGACCCAAAAACCTCCACCAGAGAACTCCTACAGCTGATAAACAACTTCAGCAAAGTGGCTGGCTATAAAATCAACTCAAGCAAATCAGTTGCCTTCCTATACTCAAAGGATAAGCAGGCTGAGAAAGAAGTTAGGGAAATGACACCCTTCACAATAGCCACAAATAATATAAAGTATCTTCGTGTGACTCTAACCAAACAAGTGAAAGATCTATATAACAAGAACTTCAGGTCTCGGAAGAAGGAAATTGAAGAAGACCTCAGAAAATGGAAAAATCTGCCATGCTCGTGGATTGGCAGGATTAATATAGTTAAAATGGCCATCTGGCCAAAAGCGATCTACAGATTCAATTGCAATCCCCATCAAAAAAACCCCAACTCAGTTCTTCACAGAGTTAGAAAAAGCAATTCTCAAATTCATCTGGAATAACAAAAAAGCAAGGATAGCTAAAACTATTCTCAACAACAAAAGAAATTCTGGGGTACTCAGTATCCCTGACTTCAAGCAATGCTACAGAGCAATAGTGTTAAAAAACTGCATGGTATTGGCACAGTGACAGACAAGTGGACCAATGGAATAGAATTGAAGATCCAGAAATGAATCCACACACCTATGGTCACTTGATCTTCGACAAAGGAGCTGAAAACATCCAGTGGAAAAAATATAGATGGTGCTGGTTCAATTGGAGGTCAGCATGCAGAAGAATGTGAATTGATCCATTCTTATCTCCATGTCCTAAACTTCACTCCAAGTGGATCAAGGACCTCCATGTAAAACCAGATATACTAAAACTAATAGAAAAGAAACTGGGGAAGAACCTTGAGGACATGGGCACAGGGGAAAAGTTCCTGAACCAAAAGTTCCTGATCACCAATAGCTTATGCTCTAAGATCAAGAATTGACAAATGGGACCTCATAAAATTACAAAGTTTCTGTAAGGCAAAGGACACTGTTAAAAGGACAAAACATCAAAGGCAACCATCAAATTGGGAAAGGATATTCACCAACCCTACATCTGATAGAGGGCTAATATCCAACATATCCATTTGCTGTAAAAATAAGCAGGGCTGAACAATTCCATCTTCAGATGACTTGGTGGTTGTCTGTTTCTTAAGTCAACACCTATAGCATATGTTTGGAGAAGTGACAGCAAATTGAGAGTTCCTAAAATGTCAGAATTTTATATCTACAACATGCAGCCTTGAAAAACAATGCAGATATTCCTAACAGTTCAACATTTCGACAACATCATTATGTATTCAGGAAGCTGTGATCATAGCACCCCCATTACCTCCCGGTATCCCTCCTACCACTCCTGGTGCTGCGTCTCCCTTTCTAACTCACCCTCCTCTTCTTTTTATGCAGTTCTTCCTTACACAGAGAACCATGGCTGCTGTGCGCTTGGGATTCCAACATCTGTGTAGGTAGCATTTCGGAGCACTCTCTCCCCTTCCTCTGGCCCTTACAATCTTCCCGTCAGCTCTTCCTTGGATCTTAGAAAATGTTATGTAGGTGTCTGATTTGGGATGAATTTTGAAAAAAAAAAGAAATTGAAAATAGTATTATTGGATGGCTCTTCTTGGGAAGGTGTGAACCAATGTCCATTGATTCCAATGAGAAAAATCAATAGACACACACATACACACCCACACACACCCACTCACACACAAAGAACTGAACAACTCCATCCAGATCGATCTTCATGATGACATGAGTTTATTGGGGTTACTCACAGGAATGTGGGTGATTCAAAGGCAGCCTTATTAAAAGCCATCCCCACATGGATTACACTCATGAAAGCCACATTTCTAAATAACACTCACACACACACACACACACACACGCACACACACACACACACACAGACCATTGCCTGTACAATGTCAGGCAGATCCAGTGAAGAGGCTCCAATTCCCCAGCAACTGCCCATTGCGTATGAGCACTAGAGATGCCTTGGTATATCTTGTAAGGTTCTGAGCCATGGGAGGTTTTTCTCCTGCCTCCAGGGTGGACTGTTTCAGTTCAGAGGAAATAGCTCCACGGCAGCCTTGGTTGATGCACAATCAAGAACTTCCAACTTGTATTGGGTGGATACATAATAATAAGCAGAATATGCCCGTGTGCTTGGTATTCTGATGACAAGTACGGATGCAGCATTTTAAACATTTTGCTGTGAGTTGCATGAGCACACATCCTTTTTAAAGACATAAAAACTGTAAATCAGATCTTTTTGTTGACTTAGCGCCTTCGTTCATTCTCACTTTTGACATCACAGTTTAGGTAATGAATGGTCCAGTTGCCATGGTTACAGGGCACTAGCGCTACTTCAAATGAGGATTGTTCTTCCCTTGATGCATTTGCTGTGTCATGCTTCCGTAAGACACTCCTAGGTTAAAGGCTGGCCGGCCAGGGAGTAATCTAGAGATTCCCCCTCCTTTCCCGCCAATTAACCAACCATAGTACTCTGAGGATCCTGAATGAATGAGGAATAGTACCATATGAACAGGAAAGCCAAAAGGAAACAAGAGATGACCTCCTAGAAAATAGACTGTTGGTGCTTTCACCGGTCATCCCTCTGAACATGAGTGCTCACCCTGAGCAGTGTGAAATAACTCTGCCCCCATCAACAGAGACAAAGGGAGGACCTGGAGCTAGATCACCTCACTCAGCAGTAACAAGGCAGCCCATGAGCAGCTCCTAAAGAGAAGAGTCATCGGAAGCTGGCTGGAGCCAGGTCACATGAGGTCGGTAAGGTCCAGAGTCCTATTACGTCATGCCCTAAATACCCAGGGTTTCATAGAAATCACTCACCACCCCCAAAAGCAGAAGACCATGTAGTGGATGAAAAAAAAAGACAATCAGTGGATGGCAAGGTCGAGAATCAAAGTTTAGGCCTGGAGAGATGATTCAGTCATTATAAGAGTTCAATGCCCTTACAGAAAACCTAAATTTAGATCCTAGTACTCCCACTTAGGGGTTCACAACTGCTTGTAACTCCTGCTCCAGTAGGCCCATTGCTCTCTTGTAGACTCTGCAGGCACCTACACACACATTCACATACCAACACACACACACCGCACACCATACACACACACACACACCCCGCCCACCATACACACACACATGCACTATACAACACACACACATACTCACACCACACAACATACACACACAGACACACCACACATATACCACACAAAATACATACAAACCACACAACATACACACATACATCATACAACATACACACACACTCCACAACACAAATATATACCACACAACATATACACATACATACACACCACCACCACCAACACCACCACCAGCACCATATAACATACACACACCACACATCCTACACATACACTTACACCACACAACATACACACACGTATACACTTAAAACCTAAATTAAGTCTTTTGGGAAAAAAAGAATCAAGCTGCCAGAGTAAACACACCACATAGCACACAACATACACACACACTATACAACATACACACACAACACAGCACAAACACACATACTTACACCATACAACATACATATATACCACACAACATGCACACATACCACCAGACAGCATATACACACCACACAACATACACATATACCACATAACATACACATACCACTACACAACATACACACACCACACATCCTACACACACACACATACATTTACACCTACACACACACACACACACATACATTTACACTACACAACATATACACACATACACACTCAAAACCTTGTCTTAACTCAAAGACTTAAGTCTTTTGAAAAAAAAAAAAACAACAGAATCCATCTGCCAGAGTGAAGTAACACTTATTTCAAAGCAGCCTCACAGTAATGCTTCAAGGAGCAACTTTTACAACACAGATAAGTAATGAAAACATAAACCCTCACTAAAGAAATAGAACCATCAATCAGGACCATAGTGGAGATGTTAGGTGCCAAGGTCAACAATGGAAGTTTCCAACCGTGCAATTAAGTAAGATCTCTTCTGCCTTGCTTCTTGCCAAGGCTTATGTTGTATTTAAGGTCGATAAAGCCCCAAAGAATGAGCACATAGGCCCCCAGCCTCTGGATTTCATAGAAAGAGATTTCTATAAAACCTCCACACTGAAGTAAACAATGTTCACAAAAGGCACACTGCCGGTACGACCAAGCAGGCCTTCCGGCTGATTCAGAGACTGCCTTTCATCTTCCACACTTGGAATCAGCAGCCTTCAGAGCTGCTTTCACACTTTCCCCGGGGCTGGTATCTCACCCTCATTTTCTCATCTTTGATTCTTGCAGCATCGTATTTAGCACTTATGAGCATACATTGCCAGGCTGGAAAAGATGTTTGCCTCTTGTTATGTGTTTCTCAATAAGATAATACCCACCTACTTCATTTCCGTCTTCAGATAAGTCCATTGTATTCACTCAGCTCTGATTTGGACTTGAGATCACTCAATTAAGCATACTGATATCTCAGCTTTAAAAAAAAGCAACTTCCACTTTTTGGGAATTTGTACTCTCTATAAGGGTTGACTCCGGTCATAGCCACAAACCCCTAAGGCAGGGAAGGATACGGGTGTCAACACTTAGAGTCTCGGGTGAAGAGACTGAGATGGACATTTTATATCTGTGGAGAGTTGCACCAGGGAGTGGTTAAGACTTTCAATTTGACAGGATTTAGAATGAACAAGGAGACGTGCTTCTCAGCGTGCCTGTGAAGGATCATCTAGATTAGGTTGGCACCATCAGTTGGCAGCACTGTCTCACAGTCTGGGTTCACAGACTAAATGAAAGGAGAATGTTAGGTGAGCCTCAACATTCATATCCTCTCTACTCCTGGTTACAGATGCAATGTGACCAGCTGCCTCTACCTCGTACCTCAGGACTTCTCCACCCTGATAGGCACCCTTATACTGTAAACTGAAATAAATGCTTCCTTCCTTAATTGCATTTGTTGGGTGTTTTGTTCCCACAACAAGTAAAGTTGTATTGAGTTCAGGGCATTATTTTTTTTTTATCAAACTCCAATATTTGATATCCTTAATTGGTCTATTATCCACATGTCAAGACACCAGAGGATACACACTGTGCCCTAAAAGTATGACTTTCCCCCATGCCTCACTTACTTTTCTACTGCTGTGACAAAACATCACAGTCAAGACAACATATAAATGTTTTAATTGGGCTTACAGTTTCAGAAGATTAGAATCCAGGGTGGAAGAGCAAAGAACTAGGGGCAGAGCCGAGAGCTCACATCTTGATCTATAAAGAGACAGAGAGACCTATCTGAGGACGGCATGAGTCTCCTGAAACCTCAAGTCTGCACTCAGTGGCACACCTACAAGGCCACACCTAATCCTTCCCAAACAGTTCTACCAGCTGAGGACCAAGCATTCAAACATGTGGGTCTATGGGGACATTTCCATTCAAACCACCACATCTGTATTTATATCCATATCTCCTATTTGTGTTTGTTATATCATAACCATCTCTTTAAACTGCCTTCAAAATCTAGTTTAAAGTCCAATTACACCATGAAGCCTTCCAAGAACCTCTACAACTGAATCAATCATCTATTAATGTCAAGGAAGTCATTGGATCATGTTTTTAAAATATGGATGTGGAGGTATTTTGTTATTTTATGCAACTTGCAATTGTATCTTATTTGTTAGGTTTTTAAAAACTTATTCTCAGCAGGGATGTTCTTGAATTTTCTTTGAATTTGCCAAATGACTGTAATACATAATTCAGGCACAGAGAAGATGTTTTTTAAGTTATTGACTTCACTCAGCATGGGAATGAAAGTCTTCTCACTGGAAATGCTAGCTATTAACACATATTATAATATTTTTATTTTAGTAATGTTTGCTCTAAGATCTTATGAGCTAAGATAAAAACTTGATGCAACTCTCAAAATGAAGAGGTGGTAGAAAGGGATGAGGAAGAGGAGAGGAGAGAGCAAAAAGAAGGAAAAATGTTTCCTTTTAAATCTGTAATAATTCATATTCATTTACATGTGTGTTTTGCCTGTATATATGTATGTGTACCACATATGTGCTTGGTGCCTGCAGCATTCAGAAGAGGTCATCAGATATTCTGGAACTGGAGTTAAGAATGATTGTAAACCACCATGTGGGTTCTGGAATCCCAACTAGGGTCCTCTGCAAGAATGATACATCCTTTTAACCAGTAAGCCATCTCTCTAGCCCCTCAAGAGTATAATTATTTAGAACTAAAATATAAGATAACCCAAAACCCCACAATGCTACTCTTAGAAGTCAAGCTGTGAATGATCTTACCCATAGCTACTGCTCTGGTAGGTACTTCTGTGAAAGCCAGTATTTTAGATATGACAAAGTTACTGGAATTCATATTATTATTTGTTTCAGATAAGGGTACTTCCAGAAGGCAGATCTAAGTTCCAAGTAAACCCATGAACTTGTTAGGGTCCTCCAACAAGCCTTGACATGCTGGGCTTAGAAAAGCTGCCCTCTGAGGAACACTAGGAACATGAAAGAACAGAGGACATTTGGTTCCAATACCCAGCTTTCTCCAGAAGAAATTGGAACTGAGACAGCATGTTCAAATAGCCTGCGCTTCTGGGAAAATAGGAATACCATAGGGAAATTGTGGCCTTGTTTGATTACCTTCTACACGTAATCAATAGAGTTGTTGGGTGGAAAACAGGCCTGGATTGAAATGGGTGCATAATGCAATGTGATAATTTGAAGGACCCATGATTCTGAGCAGAAGCAATAGTGGCCTTGGCAAGACTCTGAAAGACATCTATAGAAGCATGATTGATTCAGACCAGCGGAGCCAAGATAAGCCAAACTTAGGCATATTTGAAGTTTATGTTATTGGAGATAGTCTCTAAGTTTTTGACTAAAGTAAGTAAGTGAATGATGGATTAGTAAGATAAACTAATGTAAGTTTGGGTAATATACACGTATTAGTACAGGAAAAGCCCTTAAAGACTGTGTGCATTTCAACAAAAGCACTTCCT
This sequence comes from Apodemus sylvaticus, assembly GCF_947179515.1. Lineage (NCBI taxonomy): Eukaryota > Metazoa > Chordata > Mammalia > Rodentia > Muridae > Apodemus > Apodemus sylvaticus. The sequence goes on along the minus strand of NC_067484.1, from coordinate 14,669,351 downwards.
AAGGTGCACAGGGAGCAGATGGATCACCACAGCAGTGAAAATACAACTCTAAGAGTCAGCACCTTGACCTGCCCCCCCCCAGTCCTATTGTCTTTTATTGTCTTCCAATACTAATGTATTCTCCAGAGCATCAGTGATGGAGATGAGACCTCAGGGCATACATGAACGAGGTGCTGAGTGTTGAGAAGGATGTAGAACAGAGACTGGGTTGGCTCACCTTTCCATAGCAGCTTTCTTATTTCCCTATTTGACCAATTATCGGTCAGCTGGCTCTGGTGGATGCTTGTTGGTGTGCATTTAGTTCAAAGTTATGCACTTCACACCTTTGTGCCTACTCTTCTTGACTCCAGGGCAAGCAGTGACATCATTAGTTCCATCCTTTTAACTCTTTATTACCTAGCTCTCTTGTCTGAACATCAACAAGCACATACAGTTGGTGAACTGAATTTGATATTTATTCAACCAGGTGGTTGGGTTCACAGGTTGCTATCACTGGGAAAATAGACAAAAGTCCTAGGTAGAAAGCATCTGAAATCCAACAGGACCATCCCTTCTGAGACCTAGAAAGAAAAACACAAGAGCACTAATATTCAGGTCAGCACGGTGTCTGTTTTGATCCTAGTCTGAGGTTTCACCCATCTCCTATGACAAATGCACAAGTCTGTTTTGTAAGTGACACACATACCTTACACACTGTGTCAGAGAAAGAAAGGAATGAGCATAGGAGGCTGGGAACTGGCCGTGGCTTTGCTCCTGCCATTTTGCAGGGAAGATTAGTATTAAGAGACTTGCAGATATTGACCCCAGCAAACAGCACAGCCTACTGCAGCAATCAAGAACCTGTCAGTACCCAGAAAAACCCAAGCAAATGGAAATTAATCTAGGTGAGCATTCCTACCTCTAGGATCAGCACCACCATCTTCAGCCAAGGGCCTGGCCAGCCTGAAATCCCTCTATACTTCTTATTCGCCAGAAGAAGAAGCGCTCCCATGTGTAGCCAAGCCCTTAGAAACTAGAAAAAGAGACTTTAAAAACAAAACAAGCATTCTCAGTCCTTGTGACTTTCAGAGAAGAGCCTCCATAAGAAAAACAGTCTATCAACATGAGCTGGGCAGCTTGACCTTTAGTCTTCACTGTGACTTCTGGGAAGTCTGCTGTCCTCCAGCAGAGTGTTAATGCAAGAGAAGGGTCTGCAAGCCAGGGGTAAATATCCCATCCAATCACCTCCTCAGCACCTGTGGGACTTAGAAAGCAGCACTGAAGGAGGACAGCCATCTGACATTTAGATGCATGAGGTGTCCCAACATCTACCTCTTACCTGAGAGTCTGTCTTTGTACCCTTCAGGGATGGACTTCCTCCAGTCTTCGGAGTTCAGGCTGCCTTCTGCAGACCCTTTGTGCCAGCCAGCTTCCTGTTGCTGTCACAGATACCCAAATAACTGTAAAGTGGGGTACTTTGGGTTCAACCCCATAGCATAGCATTTGCTCACCGTGCACAAGGCTCTAGTTGCGTCCTTGTATGGTGAAAAAGAAAAGACATGTTTATTCTAGCTTCACAGCAGAGGAGGGTTCATGGTACATTTGCTGGGCTGTTGCTTTTATGTTAGATGCAGGACTGTGGTGGGGAAGCTTCTCACATAGCAGCCAGGAAGCAAACAGAACAGATAGAAAGCGCCAGTGGCATCCCACATTTCTACATACTAGGCCTCCACCAGGCCTTACCTGCTAAGTTTTCTCTACCACAAATAGCACTATCAGCTGGGGCCCAAGTACTTGGGGGGGAGTTTCTAGATTCAAAGACCACTCTCTACTATATGTTCTTTCAACAAAGTCAATGTTATTTAAATGTACTTATGTTCTGGGCCTGTCCAAATGGGACAAGTTTGATATAATCCTAATTTGAATTGGGTACAAAACAATACTGCTTCTAAGAGGTCATTAACAATCAAATGTTTAAAATATAATACCTATAACGTATAAAGTATAAAGTATTTTCTAACATAACTTTTACAACATAACTTTCATAACTTATAACTTATATGTTATGTATCTCATCCCTGGAAAGAAGCTTGTATGTCCTAAAAGTGAAAGAAAAACAGAGCCACCATGCCTTCCCTCTCCGATCGCCTGCTCATGCTTCTGATTAATAAGGCAAGCAGGGATGCAGGGGTGGCTCATCGCCAGAGTTCTGAATATTCACAATGCATCTGTCTCTAGAGATGGTAGGAAATCCTGTAACAGTAGATTTAAGATGCAAATCCATTAATAAATTTACTGTTTATATTGTTAATGCTGTTGACAATCGTTAGAAAGGTCTCAAGCATAGTACATGCTCTCTCTGTACTGTTGCATTTAATAACACAAACCAGTGGCTTTCCAGCATGGAAATCAGCTGCCTGGGCCCTGAGATAAACAAGATGAATCTCAGGCTCCAGCTGTCACTCTCCAGCTGTGGATCTGGAATTTGAATATTCTCAGGCTCCTGGTCCTGTCAGTTATAGATGGTGATGACGGACTGCTGCACAGAATCCCTGAGATGAAGCAGTATGAGTGACACGCACAGAGCTGTTAGCTCAGGGAGAGGGTGTGCTGTGTGAAGAGCACTCGTGAGATCATATTAGCTAAGAACTAACAACCCGTATTGTTCCTCCTGGCTTATCTTCCATCCCTCTTCCACTCGCCCCACATTTCTCCTCTGTCAGAATTATCTTTCTATGAATAAACAAAGACAGTGGCTTCAATGGACCAGACACAGACTACCCATCCCCTGTGCACCAAAAAGGGAAGATGCTCTTTTTTCCCTTCAAGACCTTAGAGTCGGCTAAGCCTAGGGTTGCGTTCAGGGGGTGAAGTCTCATTCTAGAGGAGTACGTGGGGCAGGGGCTGGAGAATATCAATGTTGTCTTAAATAACAGAAGCCAAAACATAGGCCATAAGATTCTTTGAGACTCACAGTGACAAAATGCCTATCAGAAGCACTTTCTGAAAAAAGGGAATGATTTTGGCTCACAGCTTGAGGGAATACAGTCCCTTGTCTCACAGTTTGAGGGGATACAGTTCCTTGTCTCACAGTTTGAGGGGATAGTGTCCATCATAGTAGAGAAGCCACAGCAACAAGAGAGTAGTAAGGCAGCTGGTCCATTGATGTCCTCAATCAGGAAATAGAGAGATAGAGCTGGTGTCCTGATGACTTTCTCCTCTTCCTCATTCTCCTCCTCCTTGTCCTCCTCTTCCTCCTCCTCCACTCCTCCTCCCATGCCTTCCACAGCCCTCCTTCTCTTCTTCTTCCTTCTTCCCATCCCTTCAGCCTTAGAATGGCACCACCTACATATAGGGTGTGTCTTCCAACATCAATTAACAAACTCTAGAAACTTCCCCACACATATGCCTAGAAGTTTGCTCCCTACATAATTCTAGTCCTGTCAGGTTGATGTGTTTGTTAATCATCACAATGGATAACGTTGCTTTGGGGATGGTCTAACCAGCCAGACCTCTGTCTCCATTCAATGCAAACACTGATACTTCAACAGCTCTACCTACTGGGTTGTACAGCCTCTTATGCAAATACTTCAGTTTTAGGCCTCAATTCAACTAGATTCCTCTCTTTGGTCAATAGATCTCAAAGGTGTCTACAAGAATGGCTTGTGCTAGTAACTGATGGAATGTGGCAGCTAACACTGAGACAAAAGATCAGAGAGGAAAACTGTGTAAATGTCAGGAAGGCAAATCATGGAGAACAGAGATTTGAATATTGAGTTGTAAAATTAGATGGAATATGGACCTCCAGATTTTCCTATACTCACCTGAACCCTTTGGCCTTCACACTGAGCCCTAGGGACAAAGGAGTTCCACGTGCCACAGCCATCCCAAATTAGATAGCAACATCATACTAACTCAGCACAGTTCTGGTGGAGAAGAGGAGCCAGCTCATCACTGGAGGGGGAGAATATGCAACTGGGCAGGACAAGATGTATGTGCACAAGTGGGGCATGAGCACAGCCAAAGAGGATTGGTCAGTGACTCAAGCATTACAGATAGACCATGGTGTTCACTGCTGGGATGGAAATAAATAAAAAAAGAAAGAAAATGGGTGGTAAGGGAAGTAACAGAAACCCAATGAGAAATCAGACTGGTCAGGAGGAAAGTGGTCAAGCTTCCATATAAATCCAAAGAGTTTACAATGACATAATTGATGCAGGGTTCCTCCCATACACCCCAGCATGCAGTGTCATGGACTCCTATACCAACCATTCTTTTGTCAAGGATTAAACCAAAGACTCAATTTAAATATCAGCCTTCTCTGGGGACCTGAAGTCACCAGTATTATCCAAGCCATAAATCCCATACCTTCCACAGCCGATAGGGTCATGTGTCTCCCAATCATCAGTGCCCTCGTGCCTTCAGATCATGGCCATAAAGGTAATGTGCTTTGTGTCAACAATTTATAATGCTTGGGGGAATATAGGCAAGTCTATAAACATCATTCAGTTAATGGAGAAATGTCTGCCAACTAGTAGGCCATTTTCTGTCTACTGATATTCATGGTTAGTGCATTATTATTATCCATAACCAAGGATATAAAGGGAAATTCTGTTCAAATTAGAGTAGTCAAACAAGTCAGTGAATGCAAACTAGTCCTACTGTGTGCATCCTTTTATCTTCCTGGGCAGCTGTTTTCAAATCTTCTTATTCCTTAAGGAGTTGACATTAGCATGTGGGGATCGATATTCAGCAACAACTTGGCTACTTTGGAATTACCCAGGAGACATACTGTGCCTGTGAAGGTGTTTTAAAGAAATTATACTGTGGAGGGAGGATCTACCCTGCATGAGGGGAGTTCCATACCCTGGGCTGGGGTTCTACATTGAATATGACGATAAAAATAAAAAGCCAGCTGAGAACATCTCTCTTCTATGGACAGATTGATCAGCTGTCCTGTGCTCCCTTCATTAAGATGCCCCACTCAATTATATCCCTTCTTAAACTCTGAGCCAAAATAAACTTTTAAGGTATGTTGTCACGGATATGAGAAAAGTATCCAATACTACAGCTGATACAGAAGAGTCTAAATGTTCTCTGGAAGCATTTTGCCCATCCCACCACTTTTTATTCTCTGGAATTTCTGTCATAATCATAGCAGTCAGGAAGTACTTGGTACAAAGAGATGAATGTCTTCCAGCAGAGTGATACCAGCAAATGTCCTCAACTGTCCCTATGATGACTTGCTCATTACATTGTTCTCATGCCTGCTACTTTTATCCGTGGATGGAAATTGTAGAACAATATCACAGCCTAGTTCCTCTGAGAATTCCTAATATCTGAGCATGTATTTAATCAAACAGCTACCTCAGGCTGTCTCCCTGTGTCACAGGATAGTGGTCATATGCGATTAGAAGGCTCACAGGCATGACTACCCTACCCTTGAATACATTCACATGTCTGTGCCTTGGCCCACCTGGGAGTTTGTTACCAAGAAGACTTGTTGGTAGGGAAGAAATGAGTTTCAGACAACAATTTAGATTTATATTACAAATCAAGAAGATACTGAATGAGGAAAAAAGACGGCAAACAGAATACAGCAATTGGTCACAATGTTGAGGTTGACAAGAACTCTGTACCTAAGGCTCTGGTAAGGATGGGACATTCTGGTTCCTGTCTTCAAAGACTCCTCTATCTATATTTCTTCTTTCACTTAGAAACAGTGTTCACCTGGGGCTGGCTACAGAGGGACCAACACCTTGTTTGTAAGGATAGATAGTTGCCATGGAAAACCCTGGGTGAAAATAATTCAGAAGGTGGGGGACATCCGAGACATAACCGCAACATCTTTAACAAGACTGACATGAACTCTGCAAAATCAGCACATGCTTTGTAAAGTTACCCTTGTCCAGCTTCAAAGAGCCCCTGGTAGGGACTGCAACTCAGTCAGGTAGGTGGCCCTGAAGCTTTGTGGCCAAAACGGAGAGCACAGCCCTGCCTGGTCTTGGGCAGGTGTCTTGACTTCTCTGTGCTTGACTCGCTTCAGTTTATTTTATCTAGAAAGTGGGATTAAGAAGATTCGTCACCTCATGTGCTATTGAGAAGACCAAGAGTTATTAAAATCATAGGCATAGGGCTAGAGAGATGGCTCAGCTGTTAAGAGCAATAACTGCTCTTCCAGAGGTCCTGACTTCAATTCGCAGCAACCACATGGTACCTCAGAACCATCTGTAATGGGATCTGATGCACTCTTCTGGTGTGTCTGAATACAGCTACAGTGTATTCATATACATAAAATAAATAAATAAGTAAATAAATAAAAACATAAGCATAAGTTATTACTTATAGGACCTGTGCTTAGAGGCTGCATTCCCTCCATCCCACAATTAGAATGAACAGAGCATTTATGTTTAGAAACAAAAAATGACACACAGCCATAAATGCTGGGCCTTAGGAAAACAAATACCTAGGGTCTCCACTGTACCACAGGACCTGGCACCCAGCCAGTGACAGCCCAAGTACTTTTGGTAAACAGGTACTGGAATCATCATTCTATGGACAATGTTCTTAGCATCTGTTTGTTTCAAGCCCCAACAACCCTGAGACAACTATTATCTGTGTCTCTCCTATCTTCCCACAGTCAAGGGACATACATGGATTAACCACAGGATTATTCAGTTTTTCCTTTAGAAAAGGAAACATGTCACTAATGGCTCTCTGGAAGATTCCCAGTTTTGCCCACAGGGAAAGAAAGAGACACACCAGCTCCCAGAAATCTCAAGGGCACTCTTGGGTTATCTTGTGCAACATCTATGCAGGTTAAATCAATACTTAAGACCTCTCATCAAGATGGACAAAGGGCAAGGAAGTAGGGGTTGTGGTGCAGCTTGGCTCTGTCTTCCAGGGATGATGGAAGCCTGTGTGTCCAGCACACTCTTGGTGCTGGCACTGGCTACATCCCATTGGCTTCCTGCCGTGGAGCAAGCCACGCTCCCCCTGCTACAATCCAGAGTGTTGGGGATATTTGAAAATGGGTCAACCTAACTTCAATTCCCAGCTCAGCACGAGCAGCTCTGTCCTGGAGAAGAACAAGATCTCAGGGCAAGTGAGGAGATGCTGTGGCTTGCAAAAGTTCAATCTGAAGAACGGGAACAGTCACTTCCCTGTGCTGTGTGCTTTCTGTGAGAGCACGAATGCGCTGTGGAGGGTTCGGACTCTTGTTCTCAGCTGCATTCAGCGAGACGCTACACTGATGAAATACAAGAGGCACTGGGGGAATGGGTATTGTCAGTAAGAGAAGAATACTCTGACGGCATGCAGGGAGAAACACAGCGGGAGAATTACAAATTTCAGTACACCAAATAAAACCTCGCACAGAGCAAAGCACTGAATGGAAACAGAACCGGCAAAACAGAGGTAATAGTCAAAAATAATAGATCTGAATCTTTGTAAATGAGATGGCGAGTCTAAAGGACTCACTGAGAAATGGAAATAATAAATGGGAATCCAAGTCCACATATACACATCCTGATGAAATTTCTCTACTCAATATAACTAAGGTAGAAATAGACATTCCAAAAGGAAAGATTGCATCTGAACTACATGCTGGTCAGAGGTCCCATGCTAGGAGCATACCATTTATATTTTGAGTTTTATTTCAATGCTTACAAAATATAGTTTTATTATGGAAAATTTGAGGCCCCAAAATTCTGTGTCTTGACATATTTTTGAATTGGTAAGTCTGCATATGACAATAATAAAAATAAAGGAAGCCGGGCAGTGGTGGTGCACGCCTTTAATCCCAGCACTTGGGAGGCAGAGGCAGGTGGATTTCTGAGTTCAAGGCCAGCCTGGTGTACAGAGTGAGTTCCAGGACAGTGAGGGCTACACAGAGAAACCCTGTCTTGAAAAGAACAAAATAATAAATAAATAAATAAATAAATAAATAAATAAATAAATAAATACATACATACATACATACATAAATACATAAATACATAAGGAAAAAAGAATATAATGTAGTGACATTAAACAGTGAAAATATTGCTTTTTTTAAAAAGATTTATTTATTTATTTTATGTGAGTATACTGTTTCTGTCTTCAGACACACTAAAGGAAGGCATCAGATCCCATTACAGATAGTTGTCAACCACCATGTGGTTGCTAGGATTTCAACTCAAAACCTCTGAAAGAGCAGTGCTCTTAATTGCTAAGCCATCTCTTCAGCCCTGAAAATATTGGCTTTTGTTTATTTAAAAATGAAATTATAGATAATTCAAAATTATGGGCCTGGCTATATGGCTCAGAGGTTAGGAGCATGTACTGCTCTGGTCTGGCAGAAGACTCCAGTTCAGTTCCCAGAACCTACATGGGTGGCTCACAGTCACCCGTGAATGCCCTGCATGTGGCTCAGTCACCCATGAACACCCTGCACGTGGCTCACAATCACCCGTGAACGCCCTGCACGTGGCTCACAGTCACCCGTGAACGCCCTGCACGTGGCTCACAATCACTCGTGAATGCCCTGCACGTGGATCTGAGGATCTCTTCAGAGCTCCACAGACACCTGTGCTCACACACACAGATACACACATATACAAGCACACATACTCACAATCACAATCCTTTAAAAGATGCAATAGAATTAATATTTGTACACCCACAGGGTAGAATATCATCTACAGTGCAAATTTACTCAGGTAATAAAATCTCTATGTAGGCTGGATATGGGTCTGCAGTTTTTGGTCCATTCAAAATACTGTCTAATTGCAAAATTTAAGTAAAGACACAAAAGAACAGGATATCCTCAAGTGGCACTTGGTTGAGCTTCTGTTCCCACATATAAAGTAACATAACATGTAATGTTTGACAGACAATTTGGGCAATAGTTTTGTTGAAGAAGGTTATACACAGCAAAGTAAAAGAGGAGACAGAGAGCTACAATATGAATAAAGGGGCCTTAAGGTGAAGGACTTCCCTGCACACCTACTAGACGGGGGCAGGATAGAGCTGTTGCATAGCAGGTTCCTTCAGGATGAAGCCTTCCATCTTAGAGAGATACCCCTAAAGATGCAGGATGTGTCCTGGAGTGTTAGCACTGACCTCTCTTGCAGAACACCCATGGGTGTGGTTGAGTCCAGCCCCCACGGGACAGCTCACAATTATTTGTAAGTCCAGTTGCAAGGGCTCTAATGCCTTCTTCTGACCTCTGTGGGCTGGCACACATACACACACGCAGGCAAACAGTCATAAAAACACACACACACACACATACACACATACACACATACACACACACAAACTTTGAAAAATTATTTTTAAAGGATGTAGGCTGTTCTAAATGGAGGGAAACAGTCTTTCCTTCAGGGAAACTCATTAAATCCAGGAAGCTTTGGACCAATTAGATTTAAGAGATATATATAGAACATTCTATCCTAAAGCAAAAGAATATACCTTTTTCTCAGCACCTTCTTTTTCTCGGTACCTTCTCCAAAATCGACAGACCTCAACAAATATAAGAAGATCGAACTAATCCCATGCCTCCTATCAGATCACTATGGAGTAAAAAGTGGTCTTCAATAGCAACAAAAACAACAGAAAACCCACATATACATGGAAACTGAACAATATTCTACTCAATGATACCTTGGTCAAGGAAGAAATAAAGAAAGAAATTAAAGACTTTTTAGAACACAATGAAAATGAAGACACAACATGCCCAAATCTATGGGACACAATGAAAGCAGTGCTAAGAGGAAAACTCATAGCCCTGAGTGCCTCCAAAAAGAAAATGGAGAGAGCATACACTACCAGCTTAATGATACACCTGAAAGCCCTGGAACAAAAAGAAGCTATTTCACCCAGGAGGAGTAGAAGGCAGGAAATCATCAAACTCAGGGCCAAAATCAATCAAGTAGAAACAAAGAGAACCATACAAAGAAATCAACAAAACCAGGAGCTGGTTCTTCGAGAAAATCAACAAGATAGATAAACCCTTAGCCAGACTAATCAAAGGGCACAGAGACAGTATCCAGATTAACAAACTTAGAAATGAAAAGGGAGATATAACAACAGAAACTGAGGAAATTCAAAAAATCATTAGATACTACTACAAAAGCCTATACTCAACACAACTGGAGAGTCTGGAGGAAATGGACAGTTTCTTAGACAGATATCCGACACCAAAACTAAATCAGGATCAAATAGATCAACTAAACAGTCCCAAAACACCTGAAGAAATAAAAAGGGTCATAGAAAGTCTCCCAACCAAAAAAAGCATGGGGCCAGATGGCTTCAGTGCAGAGTTCTATCAGACCTTCATAGAAGACCTAACACCAATACTCTTCAAACTATTCCACAAAATAGAAACAGAAGGAACTCTACTCAACTCGTTCTATGAAGCCGCAATTACGCTGATACCAAAACCACACAAAGATCCAACAAAGAAAGAGAACTTCAGGCCAATTTCTCTTATGAATATTGATGCAAAAATACTTAATAAAATTCTTGCCAACCGAATCCAAGAACACATCAAAACGATCATCCACCATGATCAAGTAGGCTTCATCCCAGGGATGCAGGGATGGTTCAATATAAGGAAATCCATCAATGCTATCCACTACATAAACAAACTCAAAGAAAAAAACCATATGATCATCTCATTAGATGCAGAAAAAATATTTGACAAAATCCAACATCCATTCATGCTAAAAGTATTGGAAAGAACAGGAATTCAAGGCCCATACCTAAACATCGTTAAAGCAATATACAGCAAACCGGTAGCCAGCATCAAACTAAATGGAGAGAAACTTGAAGCAATCCCACTAAAATCGGGGACTAGACAAGGCTGTCCTCTCTCTCCATATATTTTCAATATAGTACTTGAAGTTCTAGTTAGAGCAATTAAACAACATAAGGAGGTCAAGGGGATACAAATTGGAAAGGAAGAAGGTAAATTATCACTATTTGCAGATGACAGGATAGTATACTTAAGTGACCCAAAAACCTCCACCAGAGAACTCCTACAGCTGATAAACAACTTCAGCAAAGTGGCTGGTTATAAAATCAACTCAAGCAAATCAGTAGCCTTCCTATACTCAAAGGATAAACAGGCTGAGAAAGAAGTTAGGGAAATGACACCCTTCAAAATAGCCACAAACAATATAAAGTATCTTGGTGTGACTAACCAAACAAGTGAAAGATCTATATGACAAGAACTTCAGGTCTCTAAAGAAGGAAATCGAAGAAGACCTCAGAAAATGGAAAAATCTGCCATGCTCGTGGATTGGCAGGATTAATATAGTTAAAATGGCCATCTTGCCAAAGGCGATCTACAGATTCAATGTAATCCCCATCAAAATCCCAACTCAGTTCTTCACAGAGTTAGAAAAAGCAATTCTCAAATTCATCTGGAATAACAAGAAACCCAGGATAGCTAAAACTATTCTCAACAACAAAAGAAATTCTGGGGCAATCAGTATCCCTGACTTCAAGCAATACTACAGAGCAATAGTGTTAAAAACTGCATGGGTATTAGCACAGTGACAGACAAGTGGACCAATGGAATAGAATTGAAGATCCAGAAATGAATCCACACATCTATGTTCACTTGATCTTCGACAAAGGAGCCAAAAACATCCAGTGGAAAAAAGATAGCCTTTTCAACAAATGGTGCTGGATCAATTGGAGGTCAGCATGCAGAAGAATGCGAATTAATCCATTCTTATCTCCATGTACTAAACTTCACTCCAAGTGGATCAAGGACCTCCATGTAAAACCAGACACACTGAAACTAATAGAAAAGAACCTGGGGAAGACCCTGGAGGACATGGGCACAGGGGAAAAGTTCCTGAACAGATCACCAATAGCTTATGCTTTAAGATCAAGAATTGACAAATGGGACCTCATAAAATTACAAAGTTTCTGTAAGGCAAAGGACACTGTTAAAAGGACAAAACATCAAAGGCAACCATCAAATTGGAAAAGGATATTCACCAACCCCACATCTGATAGAGGGCTAATATCCAATATATACAAAGAACTCAAGAAGTTAGACCCCAGGGAACCAAATAACCCTATTAAAAATGGGGTACAGATCTTAACAAAGAATTTTCACCCAAAGAAATTCAGATGGCCGAGAGGCACCTTAAGAAGTGTTCAACATCATTAGTCATTAGGGAAATGCAGATCAAAACAACCCTGAGATTTCACCTTACACCAGTCAGAATGGCTAAGGTCAAAAACTCAGGAGACAGCAGGTGTTGGCGAGGATGTGGAGAAAGAGGAACACTCCTCCACTGCTGGTGGGGCTGTAAGATGGTACAACCACTGTGGAAATCAGTCTGGAGGTTCCTCAGAAAACTGGACATGAGACTTCCAGAGGACCCTCCTATACCTCTCCTGGGCATATACCCAAAGGATTCCCTGGCATGCAATAAAGACACATGCTCCATTATGTTCATAGCAGCCTTATTTATAATAGCCAGAAGCTGGAAAGAACCCAGATGCCCCTCAAAGGAGGAATGGATTCAGAAAATGTGGTATTTTTACATAATGGAATACTACTCAGCAATTAGAAACAATGAATTCACAAAATTTTTAGGCAAATGATTTGATCTGGAAAATATCATCCTAAGTGAGGTAACCCAATCACAAAAGAATACACATGGAATTCAATCTCTGATAAGTGGATATTAATTAGCCCAGAAGCCCTGAATACCCAAGGCACAAATTGCATAACAAATGACTCCCATGAAGAAGTATGGAGAGGGTCCTGATCCTGGAAAGGATCGATCTAGCATTGGAAGGGAATATGAGGACAGAGAAAAAGGAGGGAGGTGATTGGAGAAGGGCTGGAGAGAAGAAGGTTTATGGGACATATGGGGAGGGGGGATCCGGGAAAGGGGAAATCATTTGGAATGTAAACCAAGAATATAGAAAATAAAAATATTAAAATAAAAAAAATCCAGGAAGCAAACATCTCAAAAGCTTGAGAAAGTACCTGAAATTAACCAGATACAGGAAGTTAACCCCTCCCAGGATTATATAGACAATGCGGAGTGCTAAGAGATATTTTCAGAGCAGGTGATCTACCCCGAAGAAGCTCAGAGAAGCTGACTCACTTAGAAGATTTGAGAACATCTGAGTTGCTTACAAAGTCAGTCTCCAGCCTGCCGAGCTGTTTGTAGGGTTGCAGTGAGCTCTGTATTTCCAGCCCTGTGATCCCTTGCTAATGTTTGGGTATGCCTTTCATGATTCTACTGTCTTTAAATTATATCTACCCCTCTAAGTAACCCCTTACCTACTGTCTTAGGGTTTCTATTCTTGCACAAACCTTTATTCCAAGAAGGAAGTTGGGGAGGAAAGGGTTTATTCATCTTATACTTCCACACTTTTTCATCACCAAAGGAAGTCAGGACAGGAACTCAAGCAGGTCAAGAAGAAGGAGCTGATGCAGAGGCCATGGAGGGATGTTTCTTACTGGCTTGCCCTCTTATAGAACCTAAGACTACCAGCCCAGGGATGGCACCATCCACAATGGACCCTCCCTCCTTGATCACTAATTGAGAAAATGCCTTACAGCTGGATCTCATGGAGGCATTTCCCCGACTGAAGCTCCTTTCTCTGTGATAACTCCAGCCTGTATCAAGTTGACACACAAAACCAGCCAGTACAGAGTGCTATTAGCCAGCCCCCGGGAAGCTGTACAGGGGTCTGCATAGGTGCTGGGACCTGTCCAGAGTGCTGAAGACACTCTAAGGTCTTTGTAGAAAGAGGAACAGACTGTAAGGGCAGGAGGAGAGGACAGAGGTGGGCAGGTGGTGAGCAATATATTTCACATGACTGCCCGCTTGGATGTAACAACCCACCCCTGTGTCCTCAGTAAAGTGCTCTATAGCCTTTCGGTGACTGATTTGAAAATCTGTTCTGGGAGAAGCTGGGCAAGCATTGGAAAGAACATTCAGAAATGATAGCTGGTAATCATTCATTATAGAGACCAACTTCTTGGGGACACCTCACTTCCTGCTTCTTCCTAGTTCTAGAGATTTCCCAGCTTTCATAGAAGCTTCCTGTGGACTTCTGAAACTGCATAGGACTGGTTTTTATTTGTAATGTATGATGAAGTTGCAAGGGACTTGGCATGACATTGAGCTGGCCTTTATCCATGTGAGACATTTGGTCCTGTAGCTTAGTCCTCATGAATAGCAATACTCACTGTGAAGTTTCTATGAGGAAAAGTACTTCCCAGAACAAAGGGGCCTTGTTTTGAATTGACTTTGGCTCACTGGAGCCAGCAAAACATATTACTGTTTTATGCTGCTGAAGGTTAGGGGTAAAGCTGGATTTTTCAGGTTATTTGGAGGCTAATATCTCAGGATCTGCTACAAAACTGTTCAGGGAAATATAACTTTCCAAGTCAGAGAATGGATTATGCAAATTTCAGGAAAACAAGAACCTGTTTTTGCATCTGACTCAGCACTAGAGAATGTTTGGGAATAGTTTGAGAAAGTTCCAAGTCTCCATAGTTATCTGTAACTAGTTTTCATCTAGAACAAGAAGAGGCAGAGAGAACAACTAGAGGTACCTGCTTGGGATTCTGTTGTGGATCCCTTTAGTGCACAGGTGGGGACAGGGGATTGTCTTCACTGAAGCAAACATTCTAGGAGACATCAAGACAGAAAGCTGTTTACTAGTGAACTAAACTGGTGGTCTCTGTACATTCATCAAGACCACTTTGGAGTGGCCTGAACACTGCATCTTTACTGGACCCTAGCCTTCAGCCCAAGGTATAGTTTTACTGACACTCAAGGTGGGTCTTTCATCTCTACTTTTGGGAAACACCCTCATACAGACACTCACTGTTTCCATGGTGACTCGAAATCCCATCAAGGTGGCCATCATATCATATCATGCCATCATCATCATCATCATCATCATGCTCCATTTCCCTGACACAACCCCTGACTTGTGCCTCTCTTCTGTCAAGACCTAACCTGATCCATCTGGGGATAGTTTCTTTCTCGGGCAGGGATTGTTCTATGATGTTCTGGGTATGGTTAGGTTAAAATTACTCAGGTGTCAGATGCTTTTTAAGCATTTAATGAAATGATCATGTGGTTTTTTCTTTGAGTTTGTTTATGTAGTGGATTGCATTGATGAATTTCTGTATATCGAACCATCCCTGCATCCCTCGGATGAAACCTACTTGATCACAGTGAATGATCGTTTTGATGTGTTCTTGGATTCAGTTGGTAAGAATTTTATTGAGTATTATTACATCATTGTTCATAAGGGAAATTGGTCTGAAGTTCTCTTTCTTTGTTAGATCTTTGTGTGGTTTTGGTACCAGCATAATGGGCTTCATAGAACAAGTTGGGTAGTGTTCCTTCTGTTTTTATTTTGTGGAATAGTTTGAATAGTATTGGTGTTAGGTCTTCTTTGAAGGTCTGATAGAATTCTGCACTAAAACCATCTGGTCCTGTGTTTCTTTTGGTTGGAAAACTTTTGATGACCCCTTCTATTTCTTTAGGGGTTATGGGACTGTTTAGATGATTTATTTGATCCTCATTTAATTTTGGTATTTGGTAAATGTCTAGAAAATTGTCCATTTCCTCCAGATTCTCCAGTTGTGTTGAGTGTAGGCTTTTGTAGTAGGATCTGATGAGTTTTTGAATTTCCTCAGTTTCTGTTGTTATATCTCGCTTTTCATTTCTAATTTTGTTAATTTGGATACTGTCTCTGTGCCCTTTGGTTAGTCTGGCTAAGGGTTTTTCTATCTTGCTAATTTTCTCAAAGAACCAGCTCCTTGTTTTGTTGATTCTTTGTATGGTTCTCTTTGTTTCCACCTGATTGGTTTCAGCCCTGAGTTTGATGATTTGCTGTCTTACTCCTCCTGGGTGAATTAGCTTCTAAGCTCAACTCCAAGTGGCTCAAGGACCTCCACATAAAGCCAGACACACTGAAACTAATAGAAAAGAAACTGGGGAAGACCCTTGAGGACATGGGCACAGGGGGGACGTTCCTGAACAGAACACTAATAGCTTATGTTCTAAGATCAAGAATTGACAAATGGGACCTCATAAAACTACAAAGGCAAAGGACACCGTCAAAAGGACAAAAACGGCAACCAACAAATTGGGAAAAGATCTTCACCAACCCTACATCTGACAGAGAGCTAATATCCAATATATACAAAGAACTTAAAAGTTAGACCCCAGAAAACCAAATAACCTTATTAAAAATTGGGGAACAGAGCTAAACAAAAAATTTTTACCTGAAGAACTTCAGATGGCTGAGAAGCACCTTAAGAAATGTTCAACATCATTAGTCATTAGGGAAATACAAATCAAAACAACCCTGAGATTTCACCTCACACCCTCATACCGGTCAGAATGACTAAGATTAAAAACTCAGGAGACAGCATGTGTTGGCAAGGATGTAGAGAAAGAGGAACCCTCCCCTACTGCTGGTGAGATTGCAAGCTGGTACAACCACTCTGGAAATCAGTCTGGCAGTTCCTCAGAAAACTGGGCATGACACTTCTGGAGGACCCCGCTATACCACTCCTGGGCATATACCCAGAGGATTCCCCAGCATGTAATAAGGTTACATGTTCCACTATGTTCATAGCAGCCCTATTTATAATAGCCAGAAGCTGAAAAGAACCCAGATGTCCCTAAATGGAGGAATGGATATAAAAAATGTGGTCTATATACACAATGGAGTACTATTCAGCCATTAGAAACAATGAAATCATGAAATTCTTAGACAAATGGATGGAGCTGGAGAACATCATTCTAAGTGAGGTAACCCAGTCTCCAAAGAACACTCATGAAATGCACTCACTGATAAGCAGATATTAGCCTAGGAGCTCAGAATACTCAAGACACAATTCACATATCAAATGATGCCCAAGAAGAAGGAAGGAGAGGGTCCTGGTCCTGGAAAGGCTCCATGCAGCAGTGTAGGGGAATACCAGGATAAAGAAACGGGAAGGGGGTGATTGGGAAACAGGGGGAGGGAAGAGGGCTTATGAGACTTTTGAGGGGGGGATCCAGGAAAGGGGAAATCATTTGAAATGTAAATAAAGAATATATTGAATAAAAAAGAAAAGAAAATTACTCAGGTGATTCAGGCCTTCCAGGAACAGGCCCCAGCTGGGAGGTGTTCTTGTTGGTACTTCTTGAGGCAGCAGAGCGGGGAAGAGTGTTGGAGGGGGTAAGTCTTGGTCTAACAAAATTCTGGAGTAAGACTTTGTCTTAAGGAAAATTTAGGGTTGCTGTATAATAAAAAGTCTACTTATCTAAGTCTAAGTTACTATGCTAATGTAGCTGATCTGCCTTCTGTGTTCCTCTGAGGCCAGAGACTGAAGTCTCAGAGACTTAGCACCTCATCCTAAAACAGCACGAGATTAAGTAAAGAATTAGTTGCTAGAACCCTTTCCCTATTGTCCAGATGCCTCTTGCTTGTCAGGCTAGGGGAATGTTGGAGCAATAAACTTCTATTGACCCAGGAGAAAAGAATAACACTTGCAGAAAGAAAAACTTTTACATAAGTGAATATGCACAATCTCATATATGTTCATACACAGTTTCAAACATACACATTTCCACACAAATTCAGTTGGGCCCAGCTTACATACATTCTCACAATTTCATACTTACACATACACACATGCGTACATTCTCACAATTTCAAATTTAAACACATACATACTTATATATGCATAGGGAGCAAAAAACCAAGCACTGGTGCAGAAAGAACTCATTCATTCTGGATGAATAATGAACTCCAATATTTACTGCATCAAGAGAGAAAAAGCTTTCACCCTTTTAATGCTAAATGAATTAAATCTATGCTTGTAAAGAAAAAAGCGTTGTTCCTTTTAATAAGAACCCTCATAGGTGTGCCCAGATGCTTGTCTCCTATGTGATCCCAGATCCTTTCCAGTATACAATCAACACTAACCATCACACATTCCTAAGCCTTGTCTTGTCCTTACCATGGGACCTGTTCTGTCCCACGGTGAGGAGAAGCCTGCCTGCTCCTTCTGCTCTCTGCAGTGACTTCTTTTTTTTTCCTTTTTCCCTCTGCATCCTGCACATTGTTCTCTTAGTTGTTTTATGTTACCTATAACTTCTAAGTTATTCCACTCTGTATTCTCCTTCTAATCTTGTTCTCTTCTGACTAAAAAACTCCCCTCCGTTCAGTTCCTCTCTCAGCTCAGGTCTTCTCACCTCAGTTTCGACGCTTCCATTTATCCTCAGCCCTTAAACATATTTCAGAATACATGATCACATGTTATGAAGGTCATCACAAGTTCACACAAAATACCAAGTCATAAAGTGAAATAGAAGTTTACAACAGAATGTTTACATGCATATCTATTAGGAGTAATTATCTAGCTAACAGCTATCACTTGCCTTTCACAAGTTCATTGAAAGTTTAAAACCATAACTAAGTTATTAGTGAAGTTTTGTATAGATAAACCCAGCCAATATTTTATCTTTTGTCCTAGCACCTATAATAAATCATTAGTTCCCTTTTTATGACCTTTGATTAATTGTTTTACAACCTCTTGGAATGTTCTCTGAGTAGGAGAAAGTCTGGTTGCCATCTAAGAGCAATTAACTTGTGACACTTAGGAGACTGGCAGAGTTCTCAGTGCAGTTTTGACTATCAGAAAACCACTATAAAAGAGCTTAATAATCACAGATATAATTTTAGGAATTCTTGTAGGATCATCATTAAAACTTAACTCATCTATTTGTCTTCATATCATCACTATAAGACAGTGCAGCTTCGCGGATCTGCAGAGATCTGCTCCAGTTATATATGTTTAATAATAACAGGAAAAGCTTATTAACAGGAGGAATCTTTCCTAATATTAGTTCCTCACAGCCTGTGGGAGACCAAACTGTGGAAAATCAGACCTTCAACAGCTCTCACCTTGAGAGTTTACTGACCTTGCAGTTTATAGCTGAGCCACCCCCTTCTTCACACAAGGCTGATCAACTGGTTCTCATCCTGCCCAAACACCTGGGGTCGTCTAGGCAGAACCAGCATTCCAGAAATGCTGCTGGATGCCACAGCCAGCATCCGCCCTGATGACCTTTGCTCCTTCTGTGATTTTAGCATTCCCCTCAGCCCCTCCCTACTTCCTTTCATGGTGTGTTCAAAACCAGGCGTTTTGCTTTTCATTAAAGAGGCTTTGACAAGACACCCCTTTTTGCTTGGCCTCGCTCTGTCTTTCCCTCTGTTTCTCTCTTTCAGGCTTGAGTTCCCCTTGGCTCCCTGAATAACTAGGTCCCGCAGGATGGGATAACAGCCTTGCTTAATGAGGGTACACCTGTTGCAGATTATATAATAATCTGAAGCAGGCCATGTCAGGATGATCACCTGCTAGTATATTAGTTTTTCCCATTATGGCTCTTGACACAGGCCCACAAGAAACAGTGCCACATTCTCAAACCCCAATCTGGAAAGCTGTGACAGAGCCCAGGCTGGTATTTAACAGGACATCCTGGTGCTTTCAACAGTGAGCGCTGAGAACCACCTCACCCTGACTGTCCAGAGTGTTTGGCTTTCCCCAGCTAGACTGAGCTTCCCCACACTTGCCTGGTATTTCAATATGGGTTGTACATTTCAATCATCTAAGTGTTTTAATGATAAGACTGAGGATTGATGTTCCTAGCAGAAAGCTGTCAGGCAGTGGGTTTCTGAGATTTGCTGATGGCTTGATTGAGCAGCCATGGTGAGATCCACAGGTCCAGTGGATCTATCCTCCTTTCTCAACTTTGACTCACTGGCATATTGGAATTGTTACAAGAAATGGCTACTTGAATTAAACCCAGTGCTTGCTGACCAGGCATGGATGCCACTATAGGCTTCTCTTCTTTAGACCATCAATGCAACAAGCAGTAGCATTGTGACTTCTAACAGTAACTTGTAATCCTTTCCCAATTCAGTTTGTCCCCTGTTGCATTCCAGGTATATTTAATGGCAACAACACACGTTTTACATTTCAGTTCTTTTTAATGGTCTAGAATAGTCTTTCTACATTTAGAACTTCACAGTGAAACGATATAATAAATGAATTTTTTTATTTTAGCTCCAAGGGGGATGGTAACATCTTTCTAAAGGCCATAGATTAAATTAAATATGTTTGTAAGAGTTTAGGTTTCTTTCCTAGACAGAGACCAAACACCAAAATTAAATCAGGATCAAATAGATCATCTAAACAGTCCCATAACCCCTAAAGAAATAAAAGGGGTCATAGAAAGTCTCCCAACCAAAAAAAAGCCCGGGAGCAGATGTTTTTAATGCAGAATTCTATCAGACCTTCAAAGAAGACCTAACAGCAATACTCTTCAAACTATTCCACAAAATAAAAACAGAAGGAACACTACCCAACTCATTCTATGAAGCCACAATTACGCTGATACCAAAACCACACAAAGATCTAACAAAGAAAGAGAACTTCAGGCCAATTTCCCTTATGAATATTGATGCAAATATACTAAATATAATTCTTGCCAACTGAATCCAAGAATACACCAAAACAATCATCCACCATTAGCAAGTAGGCTTCATCCCAGGGATGCAGGAATGGTTCAATATAAGGAAATCCATCAATGCAATCCACTACATAAACAAACTCAAAGAAAAAAACCACATGGTCATTTCATTAGATGCTGAAAAAGCATTTGACAAAATTCAGAATCCTTTCATGCTAAAAGTCTTAGAAAGAACAGGAATTCAAGGCCCATACCTAAACATAGTTAAAGCAATATACAGCTAACCGGTAGCCAACATCAAACTAAATGGAGAGAAACTGGAAGCAATCCCACTAAAATCAGGTACTAGACAAGGCTGCCTTCTTTCTCCATACCTTTTTGAAATAGTACTTGAACTTCTAGCTAAAGCAATTAGACAACATAAGGAGGTCAAATGGATACAAATTGGAAAGGAAGAAGTCAAATTATCACTATTTGCAGATGATATGATAGTATACTTAAGTGACCCAAAAAACTCCACTATAGAGCTCCTACAGCTGATGAACAACTTCAGCAAAGTGGCTGGTTATAAAATCAACTCAAGCAAATCAGTAGCCTTCCTATACTCAAAGGATAAACAGGCTGAGAAAGAAGTTAGGGAAATGACACCCTTCACAATAGCCATAAACAATATAAAGTATCTTGATGTGACTCTAACCAAACAAATAAAAGATCTGTATGAGAAGAACTTCAGGTCTCTGAAGAAGGAAATTGAAGACCTCAGAAAATGGAAAAATCTGCCATGCTCGTGGATTGGCAGGATTAATATAGTTAAAATGGCCATCTTGCCAAACGCAATCTACAGATTCAACGCAATCCCCATCAAAATCCCAACTCAGTTCTTCATAGAGTTAGAAAAAGCAATTCTCAAATTCATCTGGAATAACAAAAAACCCAGGATAGCTAAAACTATTCTCAACAGTAAAAGAACTTCTGGGGGAATCAGTATCCCAGACCTCAAGCAATACTACAGAGCAATAGTGTTAAAAGCTGCATGGTATTGGCACAGCGACAGGCAAGTGGAACAATGGAATAGAACTGAAGACCCAGAAATGAATCCACATATGGTCACTTGATTTTCGATAAAGGAGCAGAAAACATCCAGTGGAAAAAAGATAGCCTTTTCAACAAATGGTGCTGGTTCAACTGGAGGTCAGCATTGCAGAAGATTGCAAATTGATCCATTATTATCTCCTTGAACTAAACTCAACTTCAAGTTGATCAAGGACCTCCATGTAAAACCAGACACACTGAAACTAATAGAAATGAAACTGGGGAAAACCCTTGAGGACATGGGCACAGGGGAAAAGTTCCAGAACAGAACACCAATAACTTGTGCTCTAAGATCAAGAGTTGACAAATGGGACCTCATAAAATTACAAAGTTTCTGTAAGGTAAAGGACACTGTCAAAAGGACAAAATGGCAACCAACAAATTGGGAAAGATCTTCACCAACCCTACATCCAATAGAAGGCTAATATTCAACATATACAAAGAACTCAAGAAGTTAGACCCCAGGGAACCAAATAACCCTATTGAAAATGGGGTACAGATCTAAACAAAGAATTTTTACCTGAAGAAATTCGGATGGCTGAAAAGCACCTTAAGAAATGCTCAACATTATTAGTCATTAGGGAAATGCAAATCAAAATAACCCTGAGATTTTACCTCACACCAGTCAGAATGGCTAAGGTTAAAAATTCAGGAGACAGCAGGTGTTGGCGAGGATGTGGAAAAAGAGGAACACTCCTCCACTGCTGGTGGGATTGCAAGATGGTACAACCACTTTGGAAATCAGTCTGGCAGTTCCTCAGAAAAGTGGACATGACACTTCCAGAGGACCCAGGTATATCTCTCCTGGGCATATACCCAGAGGATTCCCCTGCATGCAATAAGGACACATGCTCCACTATATTCATTGCAGCCTTATTTATAATAGCCAGAAGCTGGAAAGAACCCAGATGTCCCTCAATGGAGGAATGGATACAGAAAATGTGATATATTTACACAATGGAATACTACTCAGCAATTAAAAACAATGAATTCATGAAATTTTTAGGCAAATAGTTGGAACTGGAAAACATCATAAGTGAGGTAACCCAATCTCAAAAGAATACACATGAAATGCAATCACTGATAAGTGGTTATTAATTAGCTCAGAAGCTCTGACTACCCAAGACACAATTAGCATAACAAATGACTCCTATGAAGAAGTAAGGAGAGGGCCCTGATCCTGGATAGGCTTGATCCAGCACTGTAGGTGATTACCAGGACAGAGAAAAAGGAGGGAGGTGATTGGAGAATGGGTGGAGAGAAGGCTTATGGGACAAATGGGGAGGAGTGAACTGGGAAATTGGAAAGCATTGGGAATGTAAACAAAGAATTTAGCAAATAATTATATTAATTTTTAAAAAATGAGTTTAGGTTTCATTCTCAGCACGTGGCCGAATGGCATGAGCAGTAACAGCATCGCCCTCTCCCTGGCTCAACAGAACAGGCAGCAGAGTGCTACATTTTCTGTAGGAAATGTGTGTCCTGGAGGGTTTCCCTCATACCCTGCAGAAGGCTGGCTGTTTTCCTCTTCTGCCGTCTCTGACATAATTCTTTACACATTGCAGTAAGCCAGTGGATGTTGCAGGATATTTTACCACACTGTGAACCCCCAAATTGTGTTACTTAATAAAAACAAACAAACAACAACAACAACAAAAACCAAACATATGGTGTGGCTCAGCCCTTTATTTCAACTAGTTCTTTAATTCAAGAGCTAAATAAAGTCAACCCTCGACCAAGAGGCAAAGCAAGCAACTGAACTGACATGTAAATGGAAAGGAGGGTCTTTGAGTTTTAGGGTGTTTAAGACAACATGGAGAAGGAGGAGCTTTTTCCATCTGGGATGCTGGTGGATTAGGAAGGTCAGCTGGGTTCCTTCTCTGCCTCTCTGAGCTAGCAAGTTTTCAGCCCAGCCTCTGGCTCCTGAATCTTCATTGACAAAATCAAAAGGTTGAGATTTTTGTTTTTTACAACAATAAGTGGACCTGCCCCCCGTCCTGGGATTTTCCACAAACTTTCCAGTGAGAATCAGGTTTCTGTCTGCCTCTGTAGAGAAGAACAACCAGGACAGAAGGCTGGAGGAGTCTCAGGCCCACCCTAACCCAGCCAACCCCACCCCACACTCAGTGGGGAGTGTAGTCTCCACAGACAGGGGAATTTGTTATAAACAGACTGAATTTGAAAACTGCCAGGAGCAGACAAGTCCTGAGAGAACCTTCATTTCTTCAGACGACTGGGAAACTAATGATTTCCTGTCAGCGTGGCTCCAGTCTAAATCCACCCACAGCCAGCAACACTACATCTTGCTTCTGAGAATTGCAATTGTCTTAATTTCTTGTACTCACTACCGTTGCTAAGAAACTTCCTGCCTCCCTCTGATAGTATCTAAGGACCTGTAGAAAAACTTAGAAACTTTTTTTCACTTCTCTACTTTTACTGTCTTAAGTCAAAGTACCCTAGGTTAGAAATGTGTGGCATTTTATTTATTTAGGATCTTCGTGTGCTTCCACAGCTTTCCAAAGATGCTTTCACCATGTTCAGACCTCAGAGGAAGCTTTCTGCAACCCTCACCACCAACTCAACCCCAGCTGCCATCACCTCTAGGGAAATTTCCCATGAACCCTATTGCTACTGCAATAAACACATAGCCAGAAGCAACCTGGGGGAGAGAAGAGTCTACTTGGCTTACAAGCTATGGTCTATCATCAAGGGAAGTCCATACAGGAACTAATGCAGAGAACATTGAGGAATGTCCCGCGCTTTCATCTCGACAGCAAGAACGACGCGGCACACTCAGGATCCTTCTGCAGCCAAGCTTTATTGATGCTTTTCGTGGAGGGAGACGCTGCGCCCAACATGGACGCCATTTATATACCCCTTGGCGTGACGTGTACACACCTGATTGGCTGTTTACTCATGACCTCATTCGAGTGCCCCAGGACAGGCAGAGATTTGGGCGAAAATACTCTTGCACTTGCGCAGATAGCTTGTTTACTAAGAAAGCGGAGCTGGCACAGTGGAAGCCGGCGCCATCCTGTAATGGCAAATACAGTCGCGGCTTTCCACAGAGGAATGCTGTTTACTGGCTATCTTCTTGCTTCTGCTAAGCTGGCTTCCTTATACATCCTAGGACTACCTACCCAGGAGTGTCTGGGCCCAATAATCTTTAATTAGCAAACAAGACAAGACAAAGCAAGACAAAACAGAACCACAAAAATGTTCATTGGGCATACTTCCTCAATTGAAGGTCCTTCTTTCCTGGTATGCCAAGTTGACAACCAAGAATCACTATCATATCCTGTGTAGCATCTTTTCACACTCTAAGCTTTGCAAATATTTCCAATACCGTGTAGTAGTCTGAGGGCCCCAGTGCTACCTAGATGAAGATAGGCTCATAGATGGGAGGGTTCGGGTGTTATAGGGGGTGGGAGGGTATGGGGGTGTAGCTGGGGCTGGGAAAATGGGCTGTGAGGGCATGGTACATATCTCCAGCAGTGCCTGACCTGCTGCCAACTCTGCATCCCCAAAGGAAGAGACAGAAACCTCCTTTGTGGCTGCTTTACCCAACCAGACTGCCTCACTACATGCAGTAGCCATTGTCTAAATGTGGGTGCCTACTGACCTGACATGCTCCAATACTTCGATCTCAAAATAAAAATCAATAGAGGCTTGATTCCTCGTCAAAACCATTTCCAAATGAGACTGATGCATCCCAAGCAGGTTACGGTAGTCCTTTCCCCTGGAAGTCACAGAGGGGCTAGTTCTTAGTTGTTCCCAGTCCCATTGGTTGACCTGAACTTCCTCTCAGACTTGTTCCATTGAGATTTTCTTTGCCATTCTGCCATCATGCTATCATGGCACTGTGCCACTAACAAAAATGTCACCACAAGGTCTGGGGCCAGCATTCACTTCTCCATATTCTTCAGACTCAGACCCTGTGATCACCTCAGCTCACTTGCTTCCAGGGTAACAAGGCGCATCCAGTTTGCTCAGCATTTATGTTGTCTTTCTCTTCTCGGGCTCATGAGTCAACCAGTTTCCCTATCCCGTAGTCTAAAGCTCACAGAGGAAAGTTCTAGTCTAGTCAGCTGAAAGCTTATGGTTCCTTTCCTTCCAGCTCTCCCTCTAACAGGGCAAAGCCTTGGGCACAGCCCACAACAGACACAGAAGTGCTCCAAAAGGTCAAAGGCTGAGGCCAGACCTCACAGAAGTCACAGAGACAAATCACTGACAGGGATAGACAAGACACCATGAGCTCCAGGCAAAGGATCCTGTAGGGGTGCCCAGTCACCTGTAAGCCCTCTCTGCAAGACTCACCCTACTCCAACAGAATCACAAAGAAGGAACTGCAGCCCCTCTCCTACAGCAACAGTGAGGAATCAGGGAGCCGCCCGCCTCACTGAGAAGGCAGGGTAGGGCAACTATTCAAGTTGCTCCAACAACTGGAGTCTGCAGGATAAAAGTTGCTGGTCCTCTAGGCCCTGCCCTTGTGCCAAGAGCCTGCAGCCCATGTTAATGCGTATGTGTCAGGCCTAGAACAGGGCCTCCTTGTCCACAAGGTGCTGAGTACTGACTGACCCCAAACTCCACCCTCAGTACTATTAGCTCTGACCTATGCCTTCCAGAACCTTCTGAGGTACTTAAGCGCTTTGCTTTTCCACTCCAGATCAGCCTCTACACCTGTCACTGGGCTCAATGATGGCTACTCCCAATACTCTTGCTTCTCTCTAGTTCCTCACATCACATCAAGAGCAGACTCTCTAAGATGTAAGCCTCCTGAGTTCCAACCCTCCCCATAGCGAAGGCTAGCTCTGCCAGCCAATGTGTCCTGCTCCAGGGATCAGCCTTGTTGGCCTCTCCCAGCTCATTCTTGAGTCTATCCTATCCTTGATTCTCCATGGTTTGTCAAGTGTAGAGAACCAGCTCTACACTGATGATACCTCTCCTCAGGGCTGACCTCCCCTCCTCAGAAAACCCTCCTCTTTCTAAGGATGAACCTGTCCCTCCACACTTACCACAACTATACCCTCCCTGTTGTCTTTATCTCTGCCTTTTCAGATTCTGTATTTGAGGTTCCTTAGGTTGGCCTGCCTCTTCTCTTTGCTGAGGTCTTACCCATAATTCCATTCAGGTGAGTAAATTTAAAAGACATTAAAACCTCCAAAAAGCTCCTTTCACATTTCAGAAGCTGAGCACCCAGCACATTCAATCTTGTTACTGTTGTTACAGGGTTAGGAAATGCCCTCACTAAACTCACATGCATTTCATTTCTGAGGTTTCTTCGCACATTCATACCCTGTCCTTCTTTCCTTTCTTGCATCCCTAAACCCTGCATTACTACTTAAAACCCTGATAAGGTGCTCTCGAAGCCCTTGAAATCTGTTACTCAGTCTTTGGTAACACTCCAAAGATGAGCATCCACTTCTCAGCTCTAATGAAGAGGCTCGTTCATCCGAATCCCACTTCTGATGAGTGGCTAAGACTATAAAGGAGGCCCAGGAAATGTCTAGTGCTGCTCAAGGCCTCAGTGGCTCTGGTATCCCCCTGGCTGGTGGCTGACTGTCTTGATAGAGTGCTGTACTTTTCCATGGCCCTTTACTGTAAATATTAATTTCATTTCAGTCTTAGGGTTTCCATTGCTGTGAAGAGACACCATGGCCAAGGCAACTTATAAGGGACAACATTTAATTGGGGCTGGCTTATAAGTTTTGTGGTTCAGTCCATGCAGGCATGGCACTGGAGGAGCTGAGAGTTTTCCATCTTCAATCAAAGGAAGCAAGGAGCAAACTAGGTTCCAGGCAGCTAAGAGGAAGTCTCAAAGCCCACTCCCAACAGTGACACATTGCCTCCAACAAGCCAACATCTAATAGTGCCACTCCCTGGTCCAAGCATATTCAAACCACCACAACTACAATGTTTATGAAAATGCTTGTCTATAAAGATATTGATGACACCATTTTGGGAAAGTTTCCATTTTCTTGGAATGTTATTTTTAGTAGTAATAAGTTGACATCAGTGAAAATTACACAAAATCAGAAAGGCACTAAAGATTAATTTTATTATTCATCATTACAACTAAGAATACTTGCTATGTGTTGCCTTTAATGGTGACCCTTTCAGGTTCCACAGGAAAATCCCAATAGAGTGGTCACACCCACTGGATAGTCCCAATAGAGTGGTCACACAGGGAGCCCTGGTTAATCTAAATGGGTTATAAAAAACACCAGGAAAGTCATGTCTGGACAGTGGCATGTAGGAAGGCAATGGGGTTGATAGGAATGGGAGGCAGACAAAAGAGGGTGGAGTGAGCTCAAAGCCACAATGCACGACACACATGAACCTCATTATCAAAGAACAAAGTTAACCAATGAAAAAGAAGAGAAAATTCAGAAAAGACTATGTTATGATAACAGTGTGATTTGGATCTGAAACACAGTTTCATTAATTGTTTTTTCTCATTGCTATAGCAAAATACCTTACAAAAGAGCTTAAAAAAGAAAATATTTGTTTTGGCTCAGAGTTCAAAGCAATAGTTAACTATACAGGGAAGCCATGGCAGTAGTCTGCAGTGGCCGGCTAGCTTGTATCAGCAGTCGGCAAGCAGGGTGGCTGCTGAGCTCAGCTAGCTTTCAGATTCTTTACTGTTTCTTTTACTTTTTGAGATCATAGCATAATTGCTTAATGTTTCCCTTTCCTTTCCTCCCTTCAAGTCCTTCCTTATAACTCTTGGTTCTTTTTTAAAGTCATGGCCTCTTTTTCAATTAATCCTATTAATGCGTGTGTGTGTGTGTGTGTGTGTGTGTGTGTATTCCCAATTGCAACCTGTTCAAACACTACAGTATTTCTTGTATGTAATTTTTGGGCTGATCATTGGTCACAAAGCCACCTGGTGTGCTCATCCTTGGGAAATCTCCCAGCTTTCCTCAATTGCTTTGCAGTTCTTTGTGTAGGGGCGACACCTCATGGTCAATCCCACACACACTTTGGACAATGCTTTGTTGTTGTCTTTGTTCAATTCAAGTTTGGGGATAGTCATGTTGGTGAGAACTTGTGGGTGGGTGTAGCTTCTGACATCACTAGGAGATACAGGCTCATCGCAAACTTCCTGACCTGTCCCTTACAACCTGCCTCCTGTTTTATCATGTTGCCTAAGACTTAAGCTTGACAGTTGTTTTGTAGATATACCCACTGAGACAGATTTCCACAACTGTGCATTTTGGTTGATTATGACTTTCCATTATGGTCACCCCCTGTCGCAAAGAGAACATTCTTCCATGAAAGGTGAGGACTACACTTATCTGTGGGTATAAATCCAAATGTTTAAACTGCAATTAGGGGTTGCATTGATTTAGT
This sequence comes from Apodemus sylvaticus, assembly GCF_947179515.1. Classification (NCBI taxonomy): domain Eukaryota; kingdom Metazoa; phylum Chordata; class Mammalia; order Rodentia; family Muridae; genus Apodemus; species Apodemus sylvaticus. The sequence goes on along the minus strand of NC_067484.1, from coordinate 14,640,411 downwards.
AAAGCAGTAGTTTTATGACCTCCTCTAAGGTCCATGATTTCACTAGACACTGGACATAATCTTCCTTTTGTTGAGTGTGTCTTAATAGATTGTTGTTTCTATCGGGTATTGTGGTAAATGAACAACCTTGCACATGATCATGTGTCAGCCCAGGAACTTGCTAATGATCTATTTCAGGAGAAAAAAATGAGTCTCATTCTCCTCACCATTATAGATGCATGTACAATCACATACACATCTATCTAATGAGATCGTAAGAGCATCAGATGTTGTGCTTGATACCATCGGTCTGAGTTTGTTTTCTGTTGTATGATTAAACATCCTGAACAAAAGTGACTAGGAGAGGGAAAGAATTTACTATATCTTAGCCATTAGTGATCAATATCAAAGGAAGCCAGGGCAGGAACCAGGAAGCAGAAATAGAAGCAGAAGTCATGGAAGAATCTTCCCTATTGGCTATCTTTTCTTATTAAACTTGGGTCCACCTGCCCAGAGATGCACTGCCCACAGTATACTGCATCCTCCAACACAATCAACAAACAAGAAAATGCTCTACACGCACTTCATCATATCAGGCTGATGGAGGGAATTTTTCAACTGAGGTTCCCTCTTCCCAGGCGACTTTAGTTTTTATAAAGTTGACAAAACCTAGCCAGGGCACCAGCGTTCCCCACAGATTAGCTTGTGGGTTCCTGGCTCTCTCCCTAGTGTGGGACTTGTGCCTGCATTCTTGACCTTTCCCTCTCCCAATACATTCCCTGAACTTTCCAAATAATACCTCTTAGGTGATAGAGAGCAGGCCCTTACAGATCTGCTGATTGACTCTTCCGAATATGCTTTTCTATGTGTGTAAATTGCCAGTACACTGGACACAGCTGAAACCAACCACATTACTGCACTTGGTAAACTGAGACCTCCCCACTCCCAGATACAGAGCCTGCAACTTCACCGTTTGAAAACTCAGGGCACCGGTGCTGGACAGTGCGCTATCTGTGAACCCATATGTACTGAGAACTCAGCTGACAGTGAGCCAATGTGATAGGACCCCGCCTCCTACACCTGTATCCATCACAACCCCAGTGAGGCTCACAAACTTCCTTGGGCATCTTTATATTTATAAAACAAAACCCAAGGATTGTACCCATTGCCTCTATAGTAGGATCCAGCTACTGAACAGAAACACATGAATAGAAACCCCTTTCACCCAGAAATTCACATGCCCCTGGATTCATAATTACATAAAAAAGGAATACAAAGTACACATGGGCTGATAATAAATTACAAATAATTTAAAGACAGTTCTTAGGCATGCATAAAAATTTAGCATCTACTAAAGATAAAATAAAAGAATACACACTAATGAGATAAACATTCTTGTTTATCTGTTACATAAAGAATGAAATCTCGACTTATTGTTCTAAGCTCCCAGATGCAGAATGTCTGTGTGATTGGTGTTATGGTTAATATTGATTGTTAACCTGACAGGGCGGAGAATCGCCATAGAGACACCTCAGGCCAGGTCTGTGAAGGGGTTTCTGGGTTATATTGGTTGAAGTAAGAAGACCTAACCTAAATATGTCTAACATCACTCCAGGGTTTGGGGTCCTGTGTGCTATAAAAAAGGAGAAAGCTGGCTGAGTCAAAGCATTTCTGTTTCCTGACTGTAGGAGGAGTGTGATCAATTGTCCTGTCGAGAGGTTCTCCTACCATGATGGGCTGTACCCTCTTGTAAGGTAATACTGACAAGCATTTCTTCTCCTAAGTTGCTTCTTGTCTGGAAATTTGTAATAGAAATAACAAAATTAAATAATAAAAACCAGCATTTTCATTTTATAATTGTCAACAATGAAACAAAAAAATCTGCAAAATATGATTTGGACTATGACAGAAATCACTGAAACATTCTGGCCTAACCCCAAGCCAAAATTCGCTTAGTGAGCTTTTATGAAATTCAACTCAGCACTCCAGTTTTTAAAATGGAGCATCTGAACACAGTACCATCCAAAGATATAGTAAGTTGATATTCACAGCCTTCATTTTCTGCAGTGAAAGTGTTGTGTTTAACATTGCATGGGATTTGTTTCATCCGGTATCATCCGGTCTGAACCCAGGTGTCCCAGGCAGTGTTTGCTGGCACACCAGTGTATACAGTACCTGAGTGTGCCTGGTGTACTTTAGGAACCCAAGCTGTAGTGACCTACATGATACCACACAAACACTGCCAGAAGCACTTCGTGGTTGTGATGCATCTAAGTTAGAATTAATTTCAGGGTTCTGTGCATTCAGAAGTGTTTTAATATTGCCAAATTATTTGCAGCCCATATTCAGTTCCCAAACCCTATGAAAGATTGCAGCCCACCACATAAGAAGATGGTTTGGGGGTAATAAGTGAGCTTCATTATTAGCAAATTACATGATGTTAGCTAATGGCCAGTCTAAGCTGGTAAGAACAAATCACATTTGAAAGTATTTATAATTGCAGGAACATGGTAGAAAGGAGTATGTGGTTTCAGTGAATACTAGGATTACAGGTGCAGTTTCTAATGTTGGTCTTTCTTCCTGTGCTCCCAATAGACTGAAGTGCTACATTTCAGTTAAAATTAGGGAAAACAAAGAGGTCTCTCCCATCTAGTTTGTAGGTTCCCAAATCGTCCTGCAAACCAAACCAGAGCACCAGAGCTCAGGTATCCCAGCAAACTGGCTTTGTTTCTGTTCCTCTTTGACTGGGAAGAGCTTGCACGTGTTCACCTCATGTTCCTTGTCTGGTGTACCTCACCATCCTGGTTCACCCCTCAACATGGCCCGGAAACTCTCTGCTGGAACTAGTGGGGTATTCCTAAGCCAAGCTCTATGCAGGCATTTAGGGGTACACTCTCAGCAGACACTGTCGGAAATCCCAGGCCAACACACTTATGACTGCTACTCTTCATACAGAGTTAGGCTGCTTAGTTTCAAAACGAAGTAGCAAGCTCAGCTTTGAATCTTGCAACAAATTTTAATCAGTAAAGAATAGAAAAAGGAATAGAAACATTGTGGTAGAGTGAACTCAGGGAGCCCAGCTGAGGAAACAGGAGTCCGTTCCTGGAGGAGTGGCGTGGCAAGCTATCGATGGACCTATCTCATGGAGTACAAACTATAGGTGCTTTAGCCGTGAACGCTGAGTATCAGAACTATATATCGCATTCTACGGTGTGAATCCAGGGCTTAGGGAACCAATTTAATACATCATAGATCCATAAAGGTGTAGATTTTGAGGCAGAGGAGGCATTTTCTTGATTAATGACTGATGTGGGAGAGCCTAGTCCACTGTGGGTGGTGCTATCCCTTAGTAAGTGGCCCTTAATTGTATAAGAAAGCTGCCTGTGAATGCCATGGGGAATAATCCAGTAAGCTATATTTCTCCATGGCCTCTACATCATTTCCTACCTCAGGTTTCCAGCTTTAGTTCCCTTGATGTATATGCTGGAAACTGAAAATCCTTCCTCCCCAAGTTATTTTAGCATCATGACAAGTGTCTAATATCCAGAACACAATCAGAAGTACCCAGAAGCAGCAGCACACATTAATAGCCACAATGCTGAAGAGGAATATTCACACTGACCTCTGGGGATCACTGACCAGTCAGCCTAGCTTAAATAGACAACCCCCCAGTCCGTGAGAGACCCTATCTCGAAAAATCAAGGCAACAACACCTGAGGAACAGCATTCAAGGCAGACCCTTGACTTCCATAGGCATGCACATATACAAGCACACACACCCACATAAACACATGTAAGCACAGGCATGGTCATGAACAACCCCCACATGAGTATAAACACTGTCTCATTTCTGTGAACATGAACATCTCACACATGAACATGAACACATACACACACACACACATACACACATAAACATTACTGCATACATGAATATGAATACACATATATAGGCATGAACACAACACAAACATGAATATGAACACCCTTCACATGAATAATAACATCTTCTACATATGAACACACACACACACACACACACACACACACACACACACACACGCACACCCCAAGTACATATACTCAAATTTTGGCTAAAATATTCACTCATAAAAAAATTGTTACTATGTAAAAGCAAGTATTCATTTGACTTTACAATACAAATGAGAAACAATGTCTCCACTTTATATCCAAAACAACTCTGAATAAAATAGGGAAAATTTAGGTTCTGGTCTTTAAGTGCGCACTCATCTACTGACTCAGAATAGTAAATTATAGTTATTAGAAGACTCAGACAAGCAGAAATTGTCGAGAATAAAATCAGTGTGTCATCCTAAATGCTAGTTTGGTTGTAGAAATGATGCTTCTCTCTAGATAATGTGTTTCCTAAGAAAACATAATCCAATAGCCTCCCCTCCACCTTTCTACCCACCAACCTGGCTCAGAACTCCACATCTGTTTCCAGTCTGTTCGACATGCCTCTAAGGCAGCCACACCCAGTTTGTTTAATATTATGTTCAGTGCACTGCCATGGGCAACTGCTTTCATCAATATTTTCATTTTGGAGCTCAATAATGAAATGGGGCAATTTACTAGTGTGCAATAGCTTATCCGTGCCAAACAGCTTGGATATGATCACTTTCATCTGCTCTGGGCCATGCTCACTCCATGTCCTAAGTGGTTTTTGAGCAACAGATTACAGGGCACTGACTGTTCACTGCTAGAAATGCCACAGTGCACATGAAAGCATTTACAATTAGCACGTGATCACATGAGGTGCTTTGGGTCACTAAAATGATCTTAGGCAGATGTTGATTAGGAGGAGAACAGGAAGAGACAGCAGATACTTATACTGTGTCTTTTTGTCTAGTGTTTTAACTGATTTCTTCCTTGTTGATCATATCATATTTCTGCTGTTCTGAACAGCGTAGGTGGACAGCAAAGGGCCAGAGGATTCATTCCTAGTGACTTAAAAAAAAGAAAGATAAATTAATATAGGCTAAGTTATGGTAAGAAAGCAAACAATCCTGCATCCTCCACGGTTTTAGATGGCAAATGGCATCTCAGTGATGCTTATGAAAAAGCTGAGACCCCTGTTATAATTCCCCAACTTTTCTCAGAAAAACCAAAGCATGGCTGTTATCTTTCTTTATTGGATGGAATTTATACCCATTCTTGGTGACATCTTCCTACAGAAAAGTCTTGCTAGTCCATGAAACAGGAATATTAGTATTAAATGCATACAAACATGAAAGCAAATAATTTTTATTGGCTATTTTATTTATTTACATTTCAAATGTTATCCCCTTTCCCAGTTTCCCCTTTGGAAACTCCCTATCCCATCCTCCCTTCCTCTGCTTCTATGAGGATGCTCACCCACAGGCCCACCCACTTCTGCCTCCCCATCCTGGCATTCCCCTACACTGGATAATAGAGCCTTCCCAGAACTAAGGGCCTCTCCTATTGATGCCAGATAAAGTCATACTCAGCTACATATACGGCTGGAGCTATGGGACCCTCCATGTGTACTCTTTGGTTGGTGGTTTAGTTCCTGGGTGTCGCGTTCACCCTTGCCAGCAAAGAGGACGCAACACCAGGGAGTTTCTTCCTTCTATGGTTTATTCGGGAAACCTTGAATTAAGCTTATTTCTTCTTTTGGCAGCCCCGGGCTCTCTGCCAGCCTGACCCTATATAGCCTAGATAGCTTCGTCTGCCCAGGGAGATAACCAGCCTTTTCCTCATAGGTGAACTAAGTGAGTTCTTCATTAGCATGTAAGTGAGATAAGGAATACAGCACACTGCGCATGTACTCAAGTGATTTACTACCAGGGAGCTGCATGTGGCCAGCGCCATCTTGTAACAGAGAAGAACAAAGGGTGGCTTACTACACCTGGGCACTGGGGGGGGGGGGAGGGGGTGTCTGGTTGGTTAATATTGTTGTTCTTCTTATGAGTTAGTTGTCAATCCATAGACTATTGCAGGTAGAAATCTAGGCCACTCAAATATGGAATTGAGATGGCGAGAAGGACAGATGGTAGAATTCCCTCAGACTGTGACATCTAATGCATTCCTTTGTAGCTCTAGTTACAAGATAATGCCACCACTGTAGATTCTAATCCATCCCATTTCCAGGTAAATTCCACTTCCTGAAACAGAAAGTAACAGAATGTGAAGCCAACAGGGCCCTATCTGTTGATAACTTGTTTTTTAATCTAATGTAAATGGACTGACTGGTATTGGATGTTCACCAGCAGGGTTGTGTCCCTGGCTGCCCCACATCCTCTGCACTGATAAAGTTACACTTTAGCTACCAGCAACTCATGAAATATACAGAATTCACCTTTCCAACTCAGGAGATGACTGAGAGTTATATAAGCAACTTTTCTCATTACTATAAGTAACAGGAATATTTTTTAAATGTTTCAAAGTTCAAAACAACAATTATTAGATAAACATCTCACCTATTGATCCAGTCCTTATATCCATGCCTCACCCTGTTCCCCAGAAAAGGCAACAGAGATGCCCTCTAATCTTAGCCCAGTGGCCTCCTGGCATCGGTAACTCCATATCGTGGTGTAACTTCTGTGATTTAACCCACTCTCTCTTCCTCTGTTTCTGTCTCTGTCTCCATCCCTCCCTCCCTGCTTCTATGAGGGTGCTCACCACACCTCTCTTCTTCCACCCCAACTGTGCATTAACAGTTTACTGGCTCTGTTCTTACTCAGACATTCCTAGACATAGACAGTTCTATCTTGGGCCCTTTGCTTTCTTTGTACATATCACCCACAAACAGGACACTCAGCCCTCCTCTGAGAGACCACTCAGTATTAGCTTGTTAACTTTTTAGCCAATGCTGTTGTTCCCTATGATGCCCGCAGGCTCCACCCCTTTGTGAACTGCTCACTGCCCTCCTGAGGCCACTCGTATGTTCAGCTTTCAAGTACCCTTTCACTATGCCATGTGCTAGCTGCATGTCACAGTCTAGGCCTCCTCCTGGACACATGACTTATCTCTACAGATTAGTGTGTAATCCCCCTGCACCACCTCCGCTAGTTTTGGCAGTCTGATGTTTTCTAGTTCCTTACCATGTCCCCAGACCACAAGCTGAGCCTGGGGGCCTGACTGCTGTGCCAGCTCACTTGTTCTTCAGTGCCTGTTTGCTGTTGGACACCTACAGCGTTGGATCTGGACTTCACCCTTCAGTGAATACTTCACCCCTTCCCCTGCAGCATGCATACACCGCATAAATTAATGGCCTCCAATTTACTGGTTAATCAGAATGACTTGCATAAACAAATTATCTGTGTTCCTTAAACAGGAGCCACAAAGACTGAACCCATCCTCTCGACCTAGACCTCTGACCCTAGCTATACCCATGTCCATAGATGAAGCTATCACTAGTTATCTGTCCCCAGTTACCAACTCCTCCACCAGAAACTCCTGGCCCTCCTTGCCCAAGATTCTAAGTCATTCCTTAGAGTTTAGTCTAAGCCTGTTTTTTAATAGGTTCAGCCCAGAGAGTGGCACTACTAGAAGCTGTGACATGTGTCACTGTGGGCGTGAGCTTTATTGAACCTACTCCTAGCTGCCTAGAATCCAGTATTCTGCTATCAGCCTTCAGATAAAGATGTAGAACTCTGGCCACGCATGATGGCACATATCTAATTTCAGGAGGCAGAGAAAGGCAGATTTCTGTGAGTTCAAGGCCAGCTTGGTATATAGAGCAGTTCCAGAACAGACAGGGTTATACAAATAAACACCCTAACCCAAAACAAAACAAAACAAAACAAAACAAAACAAAACAAAGATGTAGAACTCTCAGTCTCTACTGCACCATGCCTACCTGGATGCTGCCATGTTCCAACCTTGATGATAATGGACTGAACCTCTGAACCTGTAAGCCAGCCCCAATTAAATGCTGTCCTTATAAGAGTTGCCTTAGTCATGGTGTCTGTTCACAGCCATAAAGGGCTCCTCCTTCTGATGCCCATGGTTTCCTTAGTTGATATTTAATTCTGTGTGATTTCTAAGTTGTTAAGTATTTGCATGGATCCTGAAATTCTTACCCACATTCCAACTCAGCACATATCAATATTTGGGTATTTATCCACCAAGAACTATGTAGCTCTCAACAGTCAGAGAAGCAATGGTGTTCCAAGGACAGTTTGGAGTTCAGCTGTTGTCTCTACAGCAGACTTAAATTCATCCATTTTAACTTCAAGAGAAGTGTAAAAAAAAAAAAACAGTGTTTAAATGACACTTATAAGACAAGTTATAAGACAGTTATAACATAACTTTATCTTCTAAGAATCAGTCAAGCAGAACTAAACACAGTATTAAAAGCCAAGGATCAGATCTCTGATTCTTAAAGCATACCAAAAGGATAAATCTCAGGAAACATGGAAAGAGCAAATGGAGGTCAGGGCATATTAAGCACTAATGAACGCAGCAGGAAAAAGATGGAAATCAAATTTAAAAACGCTTTAATTGCATACTGGAATAAAGCGTATATTAGGGACATTGCAAATTAGCTTTAGAAGAGAATGTACCATGAGGGTTGCTAGCCAGACGATCTATAAAGCAAATAAAAGAATAAAAAAAAGTTAAGTGTCAGCAAAATATCAGACGGTGAGTTGACACAGTTGTTTTAGGATGGTGAAAATTTTGTCAGATGCCAATTCTGATGCAGGGAGGATGCAGGGTATATGTTAGTGTGTGTATAAAACTTTTAAGGTGCTTATATTATCAACTTGATCATTCTGTAGTACATTTTCTCCTTAACATAGCTTGTACACAAGCTTTTATATGAACACATATGAAGAAATAATGTCTTGTTAAAATACAATAAGCTATACCATCACTCCTCGAAACAGCCCAAGAATCATAAGATTTATAACATAATTGTCAGTAAATACCTTGTGAATACAGAACCTTGCAATTTATAGCTCATGAAATTGATTGAATCCACATCTGTTGACCAAGAAACTACATCATACTCTTTGGGCCATTGACATAGAGGCTTACAGAAGGTAGCATTACTCTGCTTCTGGAATAACACTGTGTATTTCTGCAGGAGGTAGAGGACACCTCTGAGGTAAGTCAATGGGGCAGGCACCCTGTGGAGACAGCTAAAACTAAGCTGTGGATATTCCATTCTTTATGGATAAAATAAAGTTTAGCCAGACTTGATTCTGTGGCCCAAGAGAACTGGTTTGGTGGGTGGGCAATTCCAGCTAGAGCGCCACCTGTAGGCTAGGCTGATCTGCTTACCCTCTGCTCTGATTGAGCTATCCTCCACAGGCTCATCTCATCAATACTTATTCTCTGGCTGTTTGGAAAGGCTGTGTAGCCTTTAGAAAGTTGATATAGCTTAAGGAAGTAAAAAAAAGACTTGAAGGTGATAGCCCAGCCATTGATTCAGGTGTCTTCTCTCCTTCCTGGTAATGTAAGGTCAAGTCACTGCCACATGCTCCTGCAAATATGAACTCTGCCATGCTTCTTACTGAGACTGTCATGTTTCCTCACTGTGACACACTGAGATCTTCTGTAATCGTGAGGCAAAATAAACTTTTCCTGCCTTAAGTTGGTTCTTTTAGGCATTCTGATCACAAGAGATACAAAAGTAACAGAGATAAGTGGTGAACCAGGAGTGTGGTTGTCTCTGTTACTATACCTGACCATATGGTCCTTAGGCCTTTAGAAGTGATTTGTGGAAGAAATTCAAATGAGAGAAGACCCAACCCTTTCCACCCCAGTATTCTCTTTCTCTACTTTTGTTTTAACCTGTGTTCTACCATCCAACCTGTCCTGATGCACCACCTCCCACAATGACCACTTTCTATTTTCCCATTTTCCATATGTACTCCAAGTTACCAAACAAAACAAAGATTCCAAGGGAAGATCCATATATTGTTGGGAGCAGGCAAAGGAGCTGGTCTTAAGTACTGCCATTTTGACTTCAGACTGCATTTTTATCTAAGCTGACCAACTTCCTCTTTAAGCAACAATAGTTGCCCAAAACATAAAAATATAATGCCTGTTCCTAAAAACAAAAAGAACAACTGAACTTGATTAATTGGGCAAAACCACTTACACTCAATGTCAGTTGACAAAAATGTAACACTTGGGAAAGTTTCTAATCACTGAGTTCTGACTGGTAAAGATTATACTTGTAACATGGCTCAGATTTTGGGAGTTTTATGCTTCTGAGCCCTGCCTCACCCAGGCTCAGGTGGTCCTGATCAACCAGCAACTCCTCTAATGTAGTGTGAATAATAAAAGCCTTTGCTCTTTTATGAGCCCACAGGCATATTCTCTCCTCTTCCTCATGATACACACCAGACATGGTGTAACAATATGAAAGATTATGTAGCCTTTCTGTAGGCATAATTTTCTCCACCCAGCAGAGGTAGAGGAAGAGAAAAGTCATTAGGACATGACAGAAGTAGACCTGTTGAGTTGATAGTTCTCGGGCGGTGAGCTCAGTCTTCATTCTCAGCAATTCAGTCTTGTAGCAAACATCAAATACAACTCAGCAGCTATAGTCCAGTCCTTTTGGCAGGCAGACACCAGCCATGAACCAGCTGTAGTTCAATACTGAAGAAACCACAGGCTTGCCAACAGGCCTGTGGTGAAGCTGTGGAAATGACAAGGTGCTGCAAGAACCTCACCAACAGTTCTTGCATAAGTTTCTCTCAATGGCTAGAGACTTGAGATTCCCTCAAGTTGGGCTCAACAACTCTATGTAAGGCAAACTAATACACAAATGTTGTTAATGGGGAAGAGTGAGGTGGAGCAAACCAAGGCTCAGTGCTAGTCTCCCACTGTCTGTGGGATCACATTTATACTCCTCCATCACGGGTCCTTTTATGTGTTTGCTGTATCCAAATATCCTTTCACCTGTGTCTGCTTCAGGAAAACATTCTTTCCTGTGTTAGCTTTTTCAAGACATCCTTTCACCTGTGTGTCCCAGCAAACTATCATTTGACATAACTAAAATTCTAAAGAAACTAGAGGTTTCCACTTTACCTTGATTTTTAACTCAACTTTAAAAGTCCACAGTCGCTAACAATGGTGAGACGTCAAATGTCCCAAGTTCCTTACCTGTAAAGTCCTATAAAATAAAAATTATTCCTGTCTAAAAGAATTACAGGGATGGAGATGGAGGAGCCTGAGGAAAAGAAGGTCCAGCAATAGGCCCAAAGTGGGATCCAGCTCAAGGGGAAGTCCCAAGGCCTGACACTATTACTGAAGTTATGGAGTGCATACAAAAAGGGACTGTCTTAGTCAGGGTTTCTACTCCTGCACAAAACATCATGTCCAAGAAGCAAGTTGGGGAAGAAAGGGTTTATTCAGCTTACACTTCTACACTGTTGTTCATTACCAAAGGAAGTCAGGACTGTAACTCAAGCAGGTCAGGAAGCAGGAGCTGGTGCAGAGGCCATGGAGGGATGTTACTGGTTTGCTTCTCCTGGCTTGCTTAGCCTGATCTCTTATAGAACCCTGGACTACCATCCCAGGGATGGTACCACCCACAAGGAGCTCTCCCATCCTTGATCACAAGTTGAGAAAATTCCTTACAGCTGGATCTTGTGGAAGCATTTCCTCAAGGGTGTCTCTTTCCTCTGTGATAACTCTAGTTTGTGTCAAGTTGACACACAAAACCAGCTAGTACGGGGACCCAGCATGACCACACTCCAAAAGACCCAACAAGCAGCTGAAAGAGTCAGATGCAGATACTTTCACCCAACCAATGGACAGAAGCAGCTGACCCCTGTTGTTGAATTAGGGAATGCCAAAAGAAGCTGAGGAGAAAGGCAATCCTGTAGGAGGACCAGCAGTCTCAATTAATCTGGACCCCTGAGACCCCTCAAACACCGGAGCACCAAACAGACAGCATATACCAGCTGATATGAGGCCCCCAACACACATACAGCAGAGGACTGCCAGGTCTGTGTTCATTCAGAGATGATGCACCTAACCCTCAAGAGTCAGGAGGCCCCAGGGAGTTTAAAGGTCAGGTGGGGGGGGGGGCTGGTGGAGACATCCATGTGGAGACAGGGGGTGGGAAAGAGATATGGGATGTGTAACAGTCAGAGGGTAGACTGGGGCAGGTGGGGGAGAATAAAATATGGAGTGTAAACAAAATAAATTAATTTTAAAAATTATTTATTTACAAGTTATATACTTCTCACACATAACACACATTGTAAATTTCTCATCCAAAGTGTAAGAAGCTGGACAAAGGAACAAACCATCACATTAAAACAAACCTTCAGTTTCAGGCCAGACTTCTAGGGTTCAGGAAGAAGCTGGTTAGACCCCAAAAGACTGTTCCGTGTCTCCTACTTATAAGTTTCATGATTTCTGACATCTTCAGTATCAAGGTCTTCAGTGCAAGAGAGGACTCTCTTTTCTAGTTGCTATGATAATTCCCTCCCCCCCCCCCCCCCCCCCCCCCCCCCCCCCCCCCCCCCCCCCGCAAAAGCAGCTTAAAGCTGTTTCAACTGAAGAGTTCAAAGACACAGTCCATTAGCATGTGAAAAGCCACGCCCCACAGGAGCTTGCAGAAGCCTTCAAATCTGCAAGGTGACATACTTACAGAGGTGAATGTAGGCTAGTACTAAGCCAGCTTGTTCCAGTTTATACAGTTCAAAGTCTTCTGCCCAGGGTAATGTACTGCCAACAACTAAAACAGCCCTTTCCCCATCAACTAATCTAGGCAATCTCTATGCATGTCCAAAAGCCTGCCCACCCTCCCAGGTGATTCTAGCCTTCATTGATAATAAACATTAGCCTTCATACCCTGTTCTTCTCTTTTTTAGTTAGGAATGGTTACATGGTGTCTTTCTATATTGGAAGTGTGTAATTTGTTTGTGTCTGAATGGCTCACATCTGAGTTAGCCTCAAGTCTCAGAAAAAATAGGAACCTTGGCTGTAAACTGATAAACACTGTGGACTGTTGGACTGAATACATTTTAGGGGCCAGAGAAGAAACATTATTATTTAAATCTGAAATATCCCTCACAGGCTTGTGCTTTGAATTCGTGGACCCTGTTATATAACTCCTGGGCATATACCCAGAGGATTCTCCAGCATGTAATAAGGATGTATGCTCCACTATGTTCATTGCAGCCAGAAGCTGGAAAGAACCCAGATGTTCCTCAACAGAGGAATGGATGCAGAAAATGTGGTATATTTACACAATGTAGTACTACTCAGCTATCAAAAACAATGGATTCATGAAATTCTTAGACAAATGGATGGAACTAGAAAATATCATTCTGAGTGATAATACACAAAAGAACACAAAATAGTATGCACTCACTGATAAGTGGATATTAGCCCAGAAGCTTGGAATACCTAAGACACAATTCACATATCAAATGCTGCCCAAGAAGGAGGAAGAACAATGTATGGATACTCTGGTCCTTTTTAGAACAAAATTCCCACAGAAGGAAAAACAAAGTGTGGAGAAGGGTCTGAGGGAAGGACCATCCAGAGACTATCCCAATTAGTGATCCATCCCATATACAGTTACAAAACCCAGACACTATTATTGATACCCACAAGTACTTGCTGACCAGAGCCCAATATAGCTGTCACCTGGGAGGCTCTGCTAGTGCATGACAAATTTAGAGGGGGACACTCTCAGCCAGCCATTGAACTGAGCACAGGGTCAATTCAATGGGGGAGCTAGAGAAAGAATCCAAGGAGCTGGGGGGGGGGGTTGCAGTGCCATAGGAGGAACAACAATATGAGCCATCCAGTACTCCCAGAGCTCCCAGGGACAAAACCATCAACCAGAGAATGCACAAGAAGTTACCCATGGTTCCAGACACATAGGCAGCAGAGGATGGCCTTGTTGGACATCAAAGGGAGGAGAAGCCCTTGGTTCTGGAAAGGCTCCATGCCACAGTGTGGTGGAATGCTGGGTCAGGGAAGCAGGAGAGGGTTGATTGGGGAACAGGAGGAGGGGAGATGGGTTATGAGACTTTTGGGGGTGGGGTGGGGGAACCAGGAAAGGGGACAAATTTGAAATGTAAATGAAGAATATATCTAATAAAAAAAGTAAAAAAAAGTTTTAAGCACTTGTTTCTCTCTGGATTGGACTATTTTGGAAGGCCCTGGAACCTTTAGAAAGCAGGGACTGGCTAGCAGAAGTAAGACAGCCAGGGCAGCCTATGAAAGCTGTAGCCTGGACCCACCTTCTGATCTCTTGTCCCCATGGTCTCCTGCTCCACTGTGGTGTTCAGTATCTCAGCCATATATCCCTGTGATAAGGAACCCCTCTGCTCCTCCCCCACCATAATGGACTAAGACATTCTGAATTCATGATTCAAAAGTGAACGACTCCCTTGTTTTTTATGTCAGTCCTTGTGGTCACAGTAATACAAAAGTAGCAAATATAACTTCTGCAGGGCCAGGAAGAGCTAGGAAAGATGAGCATGGTGGCAGTCCTGAGGGAGTGGTCTGTCTCTTACCCTGCATCCTCATTGAGGTTCTCCACCCGCACTTTCTTCCTAAGGAGAATCATAACACCAGAACTTCTTCTAGGTCTTTCAGCCCAAGGACAGAATTCTTATCTCTTTGTACCTCTCCTGCAGGAAGTCTCTGATGTTAGCTAATATCTAGATCTCAAAGATAGCCAACAAGGAGAGCTCTGACTCAGGACCTTAGAGCCTTCTCTTCCCTCTAATGGTCAGAGCTGGGGAATACCTCCATGTGACTGTGAGGACTTGGCCAGCCTTTATTGCTCCACAGTCTCTTTGCTACCAACTTCTAATATCCTGACCCCACACATACTTCCCAAGAGCAGAGCACAAGCCCCCAAGGTCATGCTTATGAGTCCCATATGTACCTGTGCACCTATCATGCAAATGTGTATACACACTGGGAATGGGAGGTTATTTGAAACTTTTCAAATTAGCTATGATGGACTAAATACCATCATGTAATTATAAATATTTTAAGATCTCAAAATGGGATTGAAAAGATTGCTCAGTGGTTAAGATTGCTTGCTGTTTTTGCAGAGGACCCAGGTTCACCACACAGCTGCCTAGTACTCCAGTTCCAGGTAACCCACCCCTCTCATCTGCCTTGGAGAGCACTGGGCACACATGTGTTTTACACATACATATAGGCAAACACTCATACACATTTAAACACTAAATAAATTCACAAATAACTCAACAGTGTAAACATGTGAAAACGTGAAATGGCTTCTGGGAAATGGATGCCTAGACCATGAATCCATTTTATTACAGAAAATGATGCAATTCAGCTGTCTCTCCCACTCTTGACTCAGAAACAAGAGCAAGTTCTTAACACATACATGATGAATTGAGAACTCTGACCACATTATTCTACTCTAATCAAAAGCATCATCTTAAGCATGGGATGTTTTCATAATGGAGGTGTTCTATTTTTAATTGTCAATCAGTACTTCTCTGCTTAGCAATTATAATACTGGTTAGGAATTTTACAAAAATTGTCATCTTCCCCATGATGCTACAGTCTCAAAGGCAGATGATTGACAGCTTTGTCCTTGTCACCTCAGACATAGGTACAGCCTACACACAGGGCCATCAGAGTTGGTGGAACAAATGAAGAATTGAATAAATGGTTGATTAGATGAATAGTTAGGTTAGTTTTTATCTGGACATATCCTCAACTGTGAGAGAGTAATCAGGGATTTCTCTCAGAGGAGTTCCATCCATCAAACACTGAAAGGAAATCCTCATCTCAGGTGTTCTACAGAATCATCCTGAATTTTTAATCAATCTCACAATCTTTTCAGGATACAAATATCGGTAGGGATTCTGTCACAATTAATTTTCTCAATAACTGCTTCATTTTAGAATGTTTGATAGTAGCTATAAAGTAAATGTGCACAGATAAATAATTATGCATGCATTCTGAAATGGGCATTAGATTGGCACAGTACATATTTTCAGCTGGTAAAACTGAGGTACCATTATGCATCTGACTATGAACTTTTAAGCCTTTGAAGAATATATGGTCTTTAATAGTTTCTGTCCCAGGCAGAAACCAATTAAGCATTTTGTGAAGAACCTACCATCTTTCTTGACACTGTATTAAGTATATGGATGCAATGTCTTGGACCTAAAAATGACTTCATCCCAGTGGGACGTCATTAATCTTTCAAGTGGAGGCAGAAAGAGAAGATGGACTCACCCTCAGTCCCAAAGGTAAGGGCCCAGTGTTCAGAGGAAGGTCCTGCACATGCTGTAGACGGGGTCTTTGGAGATGGCCAGGAATACAGAACTGTATCGGGAAACGCAGGCTTCTGTAGGCTGTGGTGGGCAGTTCTGTTCTCGTAGCATTGAAAACCGATGGGGGAGGGGAGCTGGGATTTGAAAAGCGTCTGAATGTGTTGTATTAGCAAGCATAGATGTCCTACTGTCTGCATTCAGTAAAGGCTGGCCGCATGCTCATGCTGTACGCTGTGGGCTGTGCCTCTGAGGATTTGTCAGATGCTGCCCTCCAGTCTCAATGTTATAGCTGTGGAGAAGAAGCTAGGAATTTTAAATGGCTCTCTTCTTTGTAAAAGAGACAGTTTACCCAGGACTCCTTAAAAGGCTTAACTGCATCTGGAATTTATAGATTAAGTAGGAGAGTAGAGGGGAAATTGATGCAAATGAGGCTTTTCTTAAGAGTAAGTGCTATCTGTTAAACCCACTGGCCCAGTCTCAGCTGTAAAGAACACCCTTGACCTTAATCTGAACATCGGCTGGAATCTGCCTCTGTTCTGTTTGCTGGGATAACTCACGCTTGTGCTCTCACACCCGTCCTCCTCTCCCTACTTTAACACAAGTGGGGGGGAAAAAAAGGGGGGTGGTGGCACGGCAGGTCCTGCATAGAAGAACGCTGGCAGGCAGAGCCCAGAGGATAGGGGAACACCGGCAGGACTGCGCACCGCACCGGGGTAAGGAGTGTGGGCACCTCAGTACCGAGAGAGCACACAAGAGGCTGCCTGGCTAGCACGGAGGTCTTTGCCCAGAAGGCAGATTCGTTCTGGCTTGGGCCTCCTGGGTACCTGTTGAGGAGACTGCTTGGCTGAGGGGCGGCTCGATCATTCCCTGGTGGCTGGCAACACTGAGGTCTGCTCCATGCTTTTATATGGCGGATTTTGATAAGCAGATACAGTTTATGGTTATAATGTTTTATTATTAGAAGAATAGAAAGAGAAAAGGAGATAGAGAAATAAAGAGATAGAGAAATAAAGAGAAAAGTTACAACAGCCGGGTAACCAAGGGGCGGGGAAAGCCAGGCTGTAGCCAGGTGAGCTACAAATAGCAGGGTCAAAGACCTAAAGTAAATGCACACACATATTGCATTTGGGGCTGGTGGTTCCAGAGGGAATCCTGCCGCAGGTAAGGCCTCCACAACACCAAATGTGATCCTCAGGACACCATACTGTTTCTAGCCCTTCCTTTTAAGACATCTGGGTGCTGACTCAGTTTCATCTATGAGCCCAAGATGCTTGAGGACAGAGAGAGACATGTGGGACACAGCAACAGAGGCAGATGCTTTCTGGGAGATGAGAACCCCCTGCAGTGTTAGATCAGGGTTCAGGTATGTCCCTCACTGACAGGGCTGATTGCAGAGCCATACCAATGTTGCCAAATCTAGAGTCAGAACACTACACCAAGCACCCAAACTAGTATCATTCTTTTTGAAAAGCATGTTCTTTTATTGAAAAAGTAAGTAAAAATATTTTATGATAAAATTAAAGATTTACATGGAAAATATTTCTGATAAAATAGAAGAGATATATAGAAAACACATTTAAATTGACAGTTTTCATGGAAAATTGAGTAAAGTGGTAGACATAAAAACATTGCTAAATTAATTGAAAGATTAATAGAAACATTTTATGATAGAATTGAAGATTTATGTGGAAAATATTTCTGATAAAATTTTAGGAAAATGTAGAAAAACATGTTAAAATTGAAGAGTAACATGGAAATTTTTATATAGATATAATAACGGTAGGAATAAAAGTATTCCTAAGTTGATTGAAAGTGGAATTATAAACATTTTCAGGTAAAATTGAAGATTTACATGGAAAATAATTCTGATAAAAATTCAAGAAATATATAGAAAAACACATTAAATTGACTATTTTATGGAAAATTATATAGATAAAATGGTAGACATTTAAAAACCTTTCAAAATTAATTGAAGGTAGAATTAAAACATTTTGTGATAAAATCGGAGACTTACATGAAAAAATTTTCTGATAAAATAGAAGAAATACATAGAAAAATATGTTAAAATTGAAGATTATCATGAAAAATAATGCAGATAAAATGAAAGACATAAAAAACATTACTAAATTACTTGAAAGGAATCACCAACATCTTCTGATAAAATTGAAAATTTACATGAAAAATATTTCTGTTAGTCTATGTCTTTTTATTGGGGAATTGAGTCCATGGATGTTAAGAGATATTAAGGAATAGTGATTGTTGCTTCCTGTTATTTTTGATGTTATTTTATGTTTGTGTGGATATCTTCTTTTGGGTTGTTGGAAGATTGCTTTCTTACATGTTCTAGGGTGTAGTTTCCCTCCTTGTGTTGGCATTTTCAGTCTATTATCCTTTGTAGGGCTGGGTTTGTGGGAAGATACTGTGTAAATTTGGTTTTGTCATGGAATATCTTGGTTTCTCCACCTATGGTGACTGAGAGTTTTGCTGGGTATAGTAGTCAGGGCTGGCATTATTGTTCTCTTAGGGTATGTATGAGATCTGCCCAGGATCTTCTAGCTTTCATCTTCTCTGGTGAGAAGTCTGATGTAATTCTGACAGGTCTTCCTTTATATGTTACTTGCCCCTTTTCCCTTCCTACTTTTAATATTCTTTCTTTGTTTAGTGCATTTGGTATTTTGATTATTATGTGTCTGGAGAACTTTCTGTTCTGGTCCAGTCTGTTTGGAGTTCTGTAGGCTTCTTGTATATTCATGGGCATCTTTCTTTAGGTTAGGGAAGTTTTCTTCTATAATTTTGTTGAAGATATTTACTGGCCCTTTAAATTGTAAATTTTCACTCTCTTTTTTACCTATAATCCTTAGCTTTGATATTCTCATTGTGTCCTGGATTTCCTGGATGTTTTGGGTTGCAAGCTTTATGCATTTTGCATTTTCTTTGACTGTTGGGTCAATGTGTTCTACAGTATCTTCAGCACCTGAGATTCTTTCTTCTCTTATAGTCTGTTGTTGATGCTTGCATCTATGACTCCTGAATTCTTTCCAAGGTTTTCCATCTCCAGAGATGTCTCACTTTGTGATTACTTTATTGTTTCTACTTCCACTTTTAGATCCTGGATGGTTTTATTCAGTTCCTTCATTTGATTGTGTTTTCCTGTATTTCTTTAAGGGATTTTTTGTGTTTACTCTTTAAGGTCTTCTGCCTGTGGACACATGTTCTCCTGTATTTCTTTAAGGATTTTTGTGTTTCCTCTTTAAGGGCTTTTACCCATTGACGCATGTTCTCCTGTATTTCTTTTTTTTTTTCTACTTATTTTGGTTTTTTTTATATCTTTTTTTTATTCGATATATTTTTTATTTACATTTCAAATGATTTCCCCTTTTCTAGCCCCCTACTCTCCGAAAGTCCCGTAAGCCCCCTTCTCTCCCCCTGTCCTCCCACCCACCCCTTCCCACTTCCCCGTTCTGGTTTTGCCAAATACTGCTTCACTGAGTCTTTCCAGAACAAGGGGGCCACTCCTCCTTTCTTGTACCTCATTTGATGTGTGGATTATATTTTGGGTATTCCAGTTTTCTAGGTTAATATCCACTTATCAGTGAGTACATACCATGATTCACCTTTTGAGTCTGGGTTACCTTACTTAGTATGATGTTCTCTAGTTCCATCCATTTGCCTAAGAATTTCATGAATTCATTGTTTCTAATGGCTGAATAGTACTCCATTGTGTAGATATACCACATTTTTTTGCATCCACTCTTCTGTTGAGGGATACCTGGGTTCTTTCCAGCATCTGGCAATTATAAATAGGGCTGCTATGAACATAGTAGAGCATGTATCCTTATTACATAG
The DNA here is from genome assembly GCF_947179515.1 of Apodemus sylvaticus. NCBI lineage: Eukaryota > Metazoa > Chordata > Mammalia > Rodentia > Muridae > Apodemus > Apodemus sylvaticus. Next base: position 14,620,351 of record NC_067484.1, on the reverse strand, counting down.
TGGGGAATCCTCTGGGTATATGCCCAGGAGTGGTATAGCAGGATCTTCTGGAAGTGAGGTGTCCAGTTTTCGGAGGAACCGCCAGACTGATTTCCAGAGTGGTTGTACCAATTTGCAACCCCACCAGCAGTGGAGGAGTGTTGCTCTTTCTCCACACCCTGTCCAACACCTGCTGTCTCCTGAATTTTTAATCTTAGCCATTCTGACTAGTGTAAGGTGAAATCTCAGGGTTGTTTTGATTTGCATTTCCCTAATGACTAATGAAGTTGAGCATTTTTTAAGATGCTTCTCCACCATCCGAAGTTCTTCAGGTGAGAATTCTTTGTTTAACTCTGTACCCCATTTTTTAATAGGGTTGTTTGGTTTTCTGGAGTCTAACTTCTTGAGTTCTTTATATATATATTGGATATTAGCCCTCGAATCCAAGAACACATCAAACGTTCATCCACCATGATCAAGTAGGCTTTATCCTGGGAATGCAGGGTTGGTTCAATATACGGAAATCCATCAATGCAATCCACTACATAAACAAACTCAAAGGAAAAACCCACATGGTCATTTCACTGGATGCTGAAAAGCATTTGACAAAATTCAGCATCCTTTCATGCTAAAAGTCTTGGAAAGAACAGGAATTCAAGGCCCATACCTAAACATAGTAAAAGCAATATACAGCTAACCGGTAGCCAGCATCAAACTAAATGGAGAGAAACTTGAAGCAATCCCACTAAAATCAGGGACTAGACAGGGCTGCCCCCTTTCTCCTTATCTTTTCAATATTGTACTTGAGGTACTAGCTCGGGCAATTCGACAACATAAGGAGGTCAAAGGGATACAAATTGGAAAGGAAGAAGTCAAACTATCATTATTTGCAGATGACATGATAGTCTACCTAAGTGACCCAAAAAACTCCACTAGAGAACTCCTACAGCTGATAAACAACTTCAGCAAAGTGGCAGGTTATAAAATCAACTCAAGCAAATCAGTTGCCTTCCTATACTCAAAGGACAAGCAGGCTGAGAAGGAAATTAGGGAAATGACCCCCTTCACAATAGCCACAAACTATAAAGTATTTTGGGGTGACTCTTACCAAACATGTGAAAGATCTGTATGACAAGAACTTCAAGACTCTGAAGAAGGAAATGGAAGAAGACCTCAAAAAATGGGAAAACCTCCCATGCTCATGGATCGGTAGAATCAATATAGTTAAAATGGCCATTTTGCCAAAAGCAATATACAGATTCAATGCAATACCCATCAAAATCCCAACTCAATTCTTCACAGAGTTAGAAAGAGCAATTATCAAATTTATCTGGAATAACAAAAAACCCAGGATAGCTAAAACTATTCTCAGCAACAAAAGAAAGTCTGGGGGAATCAGTATCCCTGACCTCAAGCAATACTACAGAGCAATAGTGTTAAAAACTGCATGGTATTGGTACAGTGACAGGCAGGAGGATCAATGGAACAGGATTAAAGATCCAGAAATGAACCCACACACCTATGGCCACTTGATCCTTGACAAAGAGGCTGAAAACATCCAATGGAAAAAAGATAGCCTTTTCAACAAATGGTGCTGGTTCAACTGGAGGTCAGCATGCAGAAGAATGCGAATTGATCCATCCTTGTCTCCTTGTACTAAATAGCCCCCTTAAAGAAATACAGGAGATCTTTTCCCAATTTGTTGGTTGCCAATTTCAGTCTTTCTACATGTTTTGTGTTGGGTCAGAGGGCATGGGAGAAGGAATGTGGTTAAGTGTTGCAGGATCCTGCAGATGATCCTACACCATGGAGACTTAATCCTTATTAAGCCAGAGATATTTGCAAGGCAGACCAGGCAGTCTTTCAGATTAATTTAGAAGGTGTGCTAGCTATCAACCTCAGCAGAATAGCTCTATGACTGCGGAGATTTCCAGCTCCAAGCTAAGCTTGTGTTGGACCTCAGAAAACAGATCTACACCAATCAGCATGGGCTCTACTGCTCACACCATCAGAAAACATCTCTTCTAGCAAGAAGAATCACAGCGGGGCCTCCTGTGGTTTCTTTCTTTAGAAGGTCTTCTGGGATCCTTTGAGGAACTAGCTTCCACTGCACTGCTAGAAACTTGAGGTCAGAGATGATATAAAGGTCCCTGCTGCTAGAGTCACTGTGCCCCCAACCTCCATGGAACCTCTGTTGTGAAGGTGGTAAATGGGACCAGTTATAGGACCAAGTAGGTAGATACTGCCAACACTGATGACCCTAGTTCCATCCTCAGAACCCCAGAAGGAAAACGCGTGCGCGCGCGCGCGCGCACACACACACACACACACACACACACATACACATTAAGATGTCCCCCAAAAGTGTAGAGAAAGCTTGCTGCTGTGAGCAACTTTGTGTACAGCTTGAAGGCCAGCTTAGCAGGTCCCTTCCTTCTCCAGAGGAAAATGCCTCCTTCATGGTGTTCTTGAGAGCTTCCTAATTACTTCTGATCTTCTGAGGTCAAAGACATCACTGACTCTGGAGCTACAGATCCAGGAGATTCACACATGCTTCCTTCCACATCTGCTATTCTGCTCCTTCCTGGCCTCATGTCCCTCCCATCTCACTGTTGGACATGGCCTCCTGTTGTCTTGCTCTTATTATACTGTACCTTGCCCAGAGCTTGCCAGCAGTATTCTTTGTAGAGTGGTAATAGGAAGACTGAACCCAACCCTTTAACATCTGAAATCCTTTTTATAAGCAAACATACAAAGCAATCATATATGAAAACAAATGTGTGTTCACAGAAGCTCTTGCTCTCTGGTAAACCACACTACATTTCTTGGAATCCTAATTGATTGGCTTGGTTTCTGTTTGTTGATTTGCTGACTTTATTGAGACAGGGTTTCCCACAGCCCAGACTGGTCTCAAGCTCACTATGCAGCCAAGATGGCCCGAAACTCTTGATCTTCTCTGCCCTCGCTGCAGGGCTGGCTTTCATCGGTGTACCGATAGGCTATGTCTATGCGGTGCTGGGAATAAGAACCCTAGGGGCCTCATCCATGTAAAGCTGACAATCTACCAGTTAAACTACACTGCAGCTCCTGTGCCATCTTCTGAAACATGGTTTCAAGTACTCCAGGCTGGTTCTGATCTCACTGTATTATAGCCAAAGATGACCTTCAACTTCTGGCCCTCCAGCTTCTACCTCCTGAATGCAGGACTTCTAGGCTTGTGTGCCAGGCTCAGCCTTTTTAACATGTTTCCTGTAGATATCCCATATAACCATTTTGGGTATTAATATTCATTGAAACAAATTGTTCTGTAGAAAAGTATTGCTTTCCCCTTGTTAGGGGCAGATTGATTCACGGGTACATGTTGTGAGACTCTAATTTACACCCTAAGAACTCTAGAAAGCTTTTCCTAGCACTAATATATTACCACTTATCTTGTCTATAAAGTTACAGTGTTCAAACCTAGATTACCAAATTGAGCTGCATTATACCAACTGGCAAGCTGGGGAGAGTTAGTCCACTATGTCAGCTCCTCTGTGACCTTTTATGTGTACATTCTGTTTCCTTGGAAACACCTTGATTATTCTTCTCCTTCATCTTTGTTGCAGGTGGAGCCCTAGGCTCTCATGCTGAGCTGCTGAGGCTGGCTAGAGTCTCTTCAAAACTCCACACTGGACACATCACCACAATGCAGCCTTGGCATCACTGCTGACAATGGGATGCTGGGAAAGAGGAGGTGAGGATAGAGTCCTGGGAAAGAGATAATGGAAAGGGGTACTTCTTGGGAAGGGATTCTGGGAAAGGGATTCCAAGGAAAGTCCATGGCACTGAGTTGGTGCTTATCATATTGGTAGTGTTGGCAGTAAATTTGAGTTAGTACTGTACTTATTCCAAAGTTATATTCAAAGTATATTACATTGTATTTTTCTTTAAAGCATATAAACTTATCTTGATAAGAATGATAATAAAAACAAAGAGGCCTGGGGAGACAACCCAGTGCATAAGTGCTTGTCTTATATTCACAAGGACCTGAGTGCAATCCTCAGAGCCCACATTAAAAAGCTGGGAACTGGCTTGGTGTGGTGTTTCACACCTTTAATTCCAGCACTTGGGAGGCAGAGGTAGGAGGATCCCTGTGAGTTTGATGCCAACCTGTCTTCAAGGGAGTCTAGGACAGCCAGAGCTCTGTAAGACAGAACAACTGTGTCTTGAAAAACAAAATAACAAACAAACAGAAGTTGGGCACTGTGGAAGGCTTCTAATCTAATATCGATGAAGGTGGAGACATGGGTATCTCTGGAGCTTTCTGGTTAGTTAGCCTGCTTGGTGATTTCCAGGGCTACAAAAAAGCGTGTATCAAAAATAAAGGTGAATGGCACCTGAGGAATGTTTTTTAAAGTTGCCCTCGGGCCTACCTACACACTCACTCACTTACACATACACACACACACACACACACACTGCACATACACAGCACACACACACAGCATAGACACATATACCCACAGCCTACACAACACAAACACAGCACACAATGCAGCACACACGTAGCACACACACAACAGACACATACACACACAAGTGTATTCTTTCACCAGACATGCACTCATATACACATACACACAACAACTACAAAACAAGCAAAGAAATAAATGTACAGCAGGAAGCACAAGGGCAATTGTGGGGGTCCTTCAGCAAGCGAGAGGAAAACTCCCTGGTGCAGGCAGACTCATATTAGCAGCATTTTAAATAGTTGCTATTCCAGTTGTTTTCAAACTCTGACAAGTCAAGAAAAAAATGTACTAGGAACTTCCCATCACTAGTAATGGTGATAGCCAGAAAAACTCAGTTTTCTGCTAGATCTCCATCCTGATACAGTCTCCATCTTGGTACTTACTCAATGACTCTTTGTCCCAGACTCAAATTCCTGGAGGATGAATTCCTAGCAAACAACCCTGACTTAGGGGCACCCTCCCAGAAGTATGCAGACATAACCATCTTCTCTGTTATGATTAGGACATATACGACTGACCTCCATTTGTTTTGGCTTCTAGAACTCACAGATTCCCAAGGATTGTTTTGTGTCACCTTAACCCCTTAACTTGGCAGGACAGACAACCTTTCTCCTTGTGCACATATGAAGGTCATCTTGCCATTTTCACCTTTAAAATACCTCTCCTGGACAGCATACCTGAGCCTTGGCTTTAAGACTGTCATCCTGCCAGTAGCAAACAAAACATCTTTTAATTATAACTGCATTGAGTCTGTGGTCTTTATTCCAGGGTCTCAAACTCCGTAACAGTAATCACATGGGAAACATACATCAAAAGATTCCTTCTCATTACATTCGCACCGGGTTTTGAAGCAAAGATTCAAATTGTTCATTATTTCTACTTCATTTTTCCCTGTTCAAAAATATATCCACAAATTCAGTGCACTCAGTAACTGTTTTTATTACGGATGTGTCTAGGAAGAAAACTGTTTGGATAGGTGTCACCCAAGGAAGGAGTAAACAGTTCGATTCTGTGGACAGGGACATTACACCATTTTGTCCTCTGCCTTTCTCTTCCTCCCTTGGCATTTGTAAAATGGCACTCTCAGCTGAAAAGAACGCAGTGGGAGTAAACACAAGGGTGGATGGAGGCATTATGTAGCAGTAGCTCTATTGCTGACCCTGGAGTCCTGAAAGGCCTTTATTGATCCTTAAGGTGCTTTAATGTTGGATGAATCCTGAAAATTGAGAAAGGACCAAGAGGAGTAGAGGCCTATTCCAATCAGACTCTTTCTACATTGTTAGAATAAAATCCACTTTTTGGACAGTTCATGGCATGTCCATGTGTATTAAGTTGTGTCATAAAGTGTTACAGTCATTCTAAGGAAATACTGAAAACCCACAAAGGGTCTAGTGTATACCATGCTTAGCAGGCAATAAGCTCCTGATAGGCTAATTGCTTCTTTCATCCAAATGTAAGTTTCCCAGGTCAAGGATTTGTCTTGGCATCTGTGGACTCCACGTGCAAATGCAAAGAGCTGCTGAAGTTGAGCCAAGGACTATGTGCTATGATGGTCTATAGTGAGCCCAGTCTATAGTGAGCCCAGTCTATAGTGAGCCCAGTCTATAGTGAGCCCAGTCAGTAGTGAGCCCAGTCTATAGTGAACCCACAGGCTCCATAGATGTAGCCCTTGATGGCCTGTGGGCATCTAAAGCCACCTGACCAGCCTCTTTTGACTATGTTCTTGTACCCATGATCCTTGAGGCCAGGACATGGGGCCCTACCCTAAGGACAACCAACAGCAGGTGCAAACTGACTGTTCTGCCCCCCCCATCATTTGTGTTTCCATATGAGAAATAAAAATTGAAAATCTGCTCACAGCTCTTGCTTCTCCTCCTTATAAAAACACAAGAAATTTAGATTTCCTTTGATGGCAGGTATAATATTTTGACGTCCACAAGTCAGTGGAATGATGGAGAGATTAAATTTTAAAAGCTCAATTAGATGGGGCAGGAGAACATAAGTGAATCAAAGGAGAAAGTGATATATTTGTGGTTAAAGATTTAAGTGGGAATGAGGGACTGGGGAGAAGATTAGACAACCCTGAGTATGCGTGGAGAAGCTTCATGGAATTTAGAGAGAGAGAAAGAGAGAGAGAGAGAGAGAGAGAGAGAGAGAGAGAGAGAGAACACAAGGTTGGGTAGATAGGGAAGGGAGGGTGGATCTGAGAAGAGTTGGAAGAGGGGGGTGAATATGACAAGAATGTATTATGTGAGCTTCTCAAATAACTAAAAAATGAGGACAAAACAGAAAGCCTTGTAAGTATGAGCTTGTTTTTCTGTCTCTCAACCCACTACTTGTGTACTTCTCAGGAATCACTTAAAGGGTGAGTCTTCCCTCCTCAGGGACAGCTAAATACCCCTAGAGAGGTGCTCCGAGGCATGTTTCCTAGATGATTCCAAAATCCAGGCACATTGACAATGAAGGTGAACGAACATGGTGTGAGATCCTGATTGCTGCTTGGTATAAAATTATATTAGTCATCTCAATGGGCTTAGAAGCATTCAATGTGAGAAATATAATTGAGAATGTTATAAACGTCATCAAATTAGCAGGAGTTAGCAACTCAATCATTTTGTAAACACAGCTCAATACCAAGCTCTAAGGCATGCTGCGTAGTGCACACATCTCACAATGTGAGAACATACTGAGTTTCACAGAATTTTCCAAAGATGAAAATCAAGTGCTGCTTATTTTTAAAGAAAGGATCATTATGAAAATTTCATGCAATTACCAAACTACAAAATTTTATGCAAGTACTGACTAATGCCTTTCTTTATTAGTGTGCTGTTAAAGAATCGCATCATGTGAACAGGAAGAGGATGCTACAAAATCACATAAAAGCATGCAGCTTCATGTGACTGAGTTTATAAGCAGGGTCACCCGCTTCCCAAATCCACCTCCAAATGGGTTTAAAAACCACTTGCGTGACAGAGAATCCCCTCCCCTCATTAAACTCTTCATGTGCATGGGGAGCAACAGGCCTCTATTTCTCAATGAATAAATGGTTTCCATGAAAGGGGTGAAGCGTTCAAGGGGAAACCTAGAAAATCCTCTCTTTTATATTTGCTGCTGTTATTCCCAAGTGCCTGTCACTGGCACATAGTAGACAACTGGGCATGAACCTCACTCAGAGAGAGGCTCTCTCCCCTCTAAATTCCTTCTTGGCACTTCCTTTGGCCCATATTTATTGAATAAGGATTAAGAATGACAGACCTTCAGAAGTGGTTGACCCTGACCTGGGGAGCTTAGCTGATAAAGAGCAATGATACGAGACATCAGAATTATCATGCTGAGCGTGGCCTGAAAGGCTCGTGTGGCAATGAGGAGATGGATAGCCACACATGGTGTACACTGCCCAAGGCACAGCCATCACTACAGCTGTGCTAGCCAGTGCTTAGTGAAAGCAGTTAAGGGGGCTTAGGCGCCCTTGGCTCATCTCCTTAAAGGCACATTGTGCCATGAGCCAGGTTCATCTCCCAGCTGTAGAAGGGGAACATTTTGTGCAGCTTCCCCAAGAACCCCACCTCATTGAACTTCAGGTAGTGGATGTTTTGACTGAGTGTGTTCGCAGCTCAGAACCATCTCAGTGTGATTCTGGGTGCTTCTTCCAAAGCAGGACAACGATACACTAGTACAAAAATATAAATGAAGGGGCCAGCAAAGCTGTCTCATGGAATAGAATGACTTGTTGCTGAGTTCACTTCTTTGAACTGCACATGATAGAGAGAACTGACTCCCATAAACTGCCTTCTAGACTCCACACCCATAAACATGTACACATAGACAATTAAATAAATAGGTCTTGAAAAGAAAAAATATAAATATTCAAAACATAAATCAAAAACAATAATATTTCCCCTTCCCACAATCATTTCTATGACAACAGAAGAAAAACTATGTTATGATAATGAATAAGTGTGAAAATAACATGTGCTATTCATCCCAGGGACCTGCTAAATAGTTGCAAAGTCATCAAAGAGTCTTGCCTTTCCATGCAGGTGAGCAGGGACAACCTCTATGTCAAGTGTGCATATACTACCATGGTACAGTAGTAGTACACACTGGAGCTGGTCCTTGAGGCAAAGGACCAGAGATCTCACCATTTGCACATAGCACACAGCCTACACTTACCTGAAAACCGCAATAACATTGTGATCACTAACTGTCTTGATCCACAGAAACAGCCTACATGTCTTTATGGCATGAAATCATCTTGAAATGCCAAGCCACATCCTCCCTAGAGTTAGGTCCCAACTTCCCACAGAGCTTTGGTGCTGCCATACTGGACACTGACTCTCCACAGAACTAGCTCCTGGATTCTGAAGAAAGATGCTCCTGTGTCCAAAAGTTAAGTCAGGGGGGCTTATTTAGCCTTTAAGTACATTTGCATTTATCCCAAAAAGATGAAAATGGAAACATTTCATGCTTCCTATAGTAAACATTCCGGGAAAGGGAGGATTGAGAGGGCTGAGGAGTCTCTGCCCCCATCTCCACAGCAGGACTGAGCCCCTGGCTTTCTTCTACATTTGCTTACATGCACTTTGTCAGAACGTGATCTTTGGATGCATAAGGAGGAAGACAACTAAACAGGAGGAAAATCATCCCTAAGGTGGCCTAGACTCAGCCCCCAGCCTGCTGACGTTTCTGATGCGGTAGCAGGTCAGGCTGAACTTCCCTCTGATGCTGAGAAGGTAATGCTCACCCATCTGTCTGGACACTTGATAGCCTCCCAGGAGCCCTTCAAAGGCTGTCTCCAGAGCACAAGCAACATTTAAATTTCAAGGGTAATTGTATCTTTGCAAGTCATCTCAAAGACTGGAATCTTAGAGGGTCAAAAGAGCTCTGACTAAGCTCAGCCCACAAAGGATCTTAGTCCCATCACATAGAAACATCACATAATGCCCAAGGGCAGAATGCACAGAAGCAGCATTCAGAGCAGAAGCCTGCCTTCCAATCACTGTGAACAACAGCTGCAGCCTGTCTGCCCTTCCTTATCAGAACCATGTGCTGTGCTCCAGATAAAGCCAGCAGAGGAGGAGAAAGATACCCACAGAAGGAATGGGCTGAGATGTCTTTTAGTCAGGTTTGAAAATGCTGGGTGTCAGCTGAAGTCACAGACAGGTCAGAGCCAACAGGGGCCGTTGTTGACATTGTCTTCTCCTTTCACAGTCTACTGCAGCAGAAGGACCTACTTGTCCCATTCTCCAGTGAGTAGCAAGGAGGAACTTCTTTCTATTCCTAGGGGGTATTTTATTCTGGGATGGGATCTCACGCACAAGAGAGGTTGGGTACAGGCATTCTGATATTTTCCTTCCTTCTTAGAAATGCAGTCCACTGGAGCAAAGCAGGGTGTTCATAAAGGGCACATGGCCAACTCACTTGTAAACATGAGTACTCAGCCTGGGCATCTCTAGATCCCAGAAGTCTTACGTGCACTAATAGAGTCTGTTTTCCCGATTGGACTGCTTATAAATTCCCATTTGTCAACTATAGAGTTTATCTAATCTGACCAACCCCAGTCATCTGGAGCAGCCTTGTGGAGAATTCCTAAGCTGTTGTGAGCACAGCAGCTGGGCACAGGGCTGTGGTGTGTGCAAGGGAAGCTTGGGTTGTCTGGTAACAGCTTGGCATTTGCCTGTTCGTCTCATTGTCAGCCAGAACTGCTCATCTTGTTCCAAAAAGGATAACAGCTGAAGAGCGTGGTCTGAAGTCAAGGAGCCATGTTCTACAAAACCAAATGTGCCTCGAAACTCACAAATGCCTTTGACTTTGGGCTTTTATGGGGGCAATCATTGTCTTCTGGGTAGACATCAAGGTCTTTCTCCTTTGTTCCCACTGAACCCTGAAACAACTTCTGGCAAATCTGGTCTCTGTAGCAGACACTGCAATCACATGTACAGGAAATTCAGTGCCCAAATGACATTGAATAAACATTATTCACATCATTATCATGTTGCAGTAAGAATCTTACCCCAGCTATTACCACCAACAAGCTCTTAATTTGTGGGGCCAGAGAACCATGGGGGGAAGAGAGCAGGTGGAGCAAGAGTGGGGTTGAGGCATGTCTAAACTCTGAAATTGGCAGGAGTGGGATTGTTGCCCCTCCTTCCCAAACCATCACTCCCCCTTTCTTTTTCCATTTTCCTTCTCTTTCCTAGCCTCATTCTCTGTCCTGTTAAAGCCTCCTGAAGTAAGTTGGCCTCATTCTTCTCCCTACCCTCTTGGTCTGTTCTTTAAAAGCAACACAACCAAAATGAGATGAATTGGTGCTTAGGACCACTTCTCATTTTTGGAGTTTTCATAGCAGGGGGTGTGTAATCCTAAAAGATCAGGTTAGGGTTGTTATATTTTCCAGGGTTTCTGTAACTACAAATGCATTTTTGATACACTTAATAAATAATTTCTAAAAATTTCAAGTTCATATTTAGTGATTGGATTTATCACATTTGCTTAAGCCCTTTATCTTAGGACACATGAAGTTTTCTTTAATCCTATCAGGTTATGCTACATGAAACAAACCCAACCTGGCCATTTCTCAATACTTGGGATTCAATTTAGTTCTATGGATGGTACAGCCTCTATAGGATCAGACTGACACACTGTGATTTTCAGAGGAGGTATTGAGACTTCTCAATAGCTGTAACTACTGTCATCTTCTCTCTTGTACACAAGTTAGAAGAAGATTGCCAATGTTGAATGATAGAACAACAGCATTCATTTTCTGTGGATCATCTCTACATGTGTATTAGATCTCTCATGGCTTAAGAAATTTGAAGTTGTGAGAACCTCCAAGTCAGGCTGCTAACATTGTTAGCTTACTTCTTGATTTAATTCTGTGATAAAGGACAGGATATCTACTGGACACACAGAAAACCCTGTTGAGTCTCAATGGAACAGACGTTTCCTGCCTTGTTTTCACAAGATAGAAGTGACTCAGGTCCATGGGACATCTTGTTCTCCAATAAAAGCTCACTGCTGTGAGGGCTCAACACTAATTAGAGATAAATTAATAATATGGAAAGAAGATGAAGATGAAGATGAAGGAGAAAGAGAAGACTCAGAGGGTAGGAGTTTTCATCCATCTTTTTCTTCGAAGTTGGGGTTAAATTTCACCATTCGCGTTGTGCACTGAAAGACAACACTGCAATTTTACAGATCAGTTGGTGTTAAATAAGGGGACGTTTTACAGAAGCTTAGGAGAAACCAAGGGTTCCCTTTAAAACATTGAATACGTATTCAATGTTTTAAGCATCGTATAAACAAAAGGATGGCTTATTTAAAGATCAGAGTGCTAAAGGCAGGGGCAACTCCTCACTACGAATTGAATTGCTCACAAAGAGGGCCACACCATCGCTGCCTATCAGAGCATGTTGCAAATGACTTTCTTATTCTTCGTGTAGTATGTTAGCATTAGGTAATATCCAGCTGAGATTTCTGTCTGTTATGGAATGGAAGTGTCCAGTGTAATGCTGTTCTTCCAACTGTGAGCTGAGTCCCCTTCCTCTATTGAGCTTTTTGGTACCAGTATGTCTTGGAGTGGGCTGTCTATTGAGTAACTATAATAATAAATTGTCTCTGCTTCTTGTTAGATACTGATCAAACATTCAGTGGTTAAAAGTAGTTCACTACAACAGGACTAAGAAAATATTATATTTTTATAGACAATACATCAAACTTTGGGATTTTTATGTATCCTCAACCTGAAGGGCTCAGAACAATTACATCCCCACATTTTCCGACGACCTCTATATTGCTGGATGCTACCAGCAATTTTATCAGACTGAATCACATCCTGTGCCAGCAATGGCCTTGGGAGAGCCAGAAGAGCTTTCACGGCCTCAAAGGCCAGAGATTGTTGGGAACAAGCAAGAGAAAGGCACTCTAAGTCCTACCATTTCATTTTCAGGCTCCATTTAATCACAGGGAGAAACTAAATTCAAGGTCCCAGGCCTTAGAGGAGCTGGGGACTTCCATATAGCTGAACGGTTTCTGTTGTAAACAGTTGTCTGAGTCCAGCCATCTCAAGGACAAATTTTCTATCTTGCTGTCAGTGTCACATAAACACCAGTTCTCAGGCCTAGGAGTAAACACCTATCTCACTTCTTCAAATGTTTTCTTAATTGTCTGTTAACCAGTAAAGAATATAGAAATTACTGTTATCTAAACCAAAGTGCATAAGTTGCAAAAATATAATTGCCTGTTATGTCCTAATTAACTACATACAGCTGACCTATTCCTTTGTCTCCTTATCACTCTGAGCTCTGAACCTAATGTCTAGGAGAATGAATTAAGGACCTTGAAGCCGGTGCCCTGAATACAGCCAGGTCTCCAGTGGGAACTCTTGCTTAACCCATAACACCAAAATACAACTGGATAGCACTGCACCTCCCTCCCCCGCCCCCCCCCCCCCCCCCCGAGCTCTTTGTTTTCTCTACCCTTCCTTTAAACATGTTATACATTTCCCTTAGAGGACACAGTTCAGATCCCACACTGGCCACCTCCCTGAGCTCTCAGAAAGAAAACTTTCATTTTAAAGCTTCTGTATCTGAAGTGAGTTTTCTCAGCTTCCACCCTGAACCCAACAAGATGGTAGCACCTCTGGCATCCAGCTGGTGCTGCTGGATGGAGGAAGGTCTTCCCTTCTCAAGGAACCCTTACTAGAAATGCCCCTTCAAGCCCACCCATAGGCATGTCTCTTAGATCATTCCGTAACCAATCCATTTGACAGTGATGATAAACCATCATAGACTAACTGAAAAGACTGGCAGGATTTGCATCCTGCCAAGACACTGTCTTTCTTTCTTTCTTTCTTTCTTTCTTTCTTTCTTCCTTCTTTCCTTCCTTCCTTCCTTCCTTTCTTCCTTCCTTCCTTTCTTTCTTCCTTTCTTTCTTTTACTTAGTTGTTTTTATAACAATTTGAAGAAGACTGAGGACGGCATAAGCTTGTGAGAATGGTTGATTAAAGGTTTGACAAAACTGATTATCTACAGACATTGAATTTGTTAGGATAAGCAACCAGTGTTCTATCGATGAATCCCACCTTTCAATGAGCCTGTGCAATATCTGTTTTGCTTAATCACATAATGCTGGGGTAGACCTCAGGATATTTATGTGGTAAGTCTTCCAAGCCCATGACTCAGAGATCTGGAATCTTCTCGATGAGCTTTGAACATCAAGTGGTGTTTTAAAGAAAAAGACAATAAAATCCATGAGCCTGAACTCAGTACCATCTACAGGTAAACTGTAATGGAAAGTAGAAGTTATGGTCTTTAGATGAGTATTGTCTTAGTTCCTTTTCTGTTACTGTAATAAAATACCTGGAGAGGAGCAACTTTGGGGAGAAAGTGTCGGACTGCCACGCAGGAGGAACTGAGGTGGGCCAGTAAGCTTCCCAGAGAGAGTCCAACCTTTTTGCACAGCTGGGATGGATGGATGTACCTTGGAGAGACACAGCCATATAGCGTTAGTCTCTGAATTGCTTCATGCTGCTGTTGTGCCTTCTCATGTGTGTCCTCCTGTGTCTAGCATGGTGTGAATGGCCGTGGGGAGACCCTCACTGCCTATAGTTTAGTGTGATTGCTTCTTGGGAGACAGCCCACTTTATTGGGCAATTTTCCTGCAGATCATTATGAAGATGAACTTTCAAAAAATAATATTATTTAGATGAATTAATGATTTTACAACATTCCTGATTTGATTTCAATAGTTTTAGGAAGTTAGGATAGTTAATAAAAATTAAAGAGATGGTTTATGTTGTTTTACCAGGAAAATATAACAAAGATAGAACTAAGAGCAAAATATTCCCCCTCCTTGTAAAGTAGCAAGAGCTGCATAGGTTAGAAAGGGAATACAGTGAGCGTTTGTCGACTACAAGCAATTAACTATACTTTGAAGAGAAAATTGAGCAGGGTGGTGGTGGCAGCAGTGCACGCCTGTAACAGCACTCTGGGAGGTAGAGGCAGGCAGATTTCTGAGTTCAAGGCCAGCCTGGTCTAGGATAGCCAGGATGTTTCAGGATAGCCAGGGCTATCCAGAGAAACCCTGTCTCGGGAAAAAAAAAAAAGAAGAAGAAAAAGAAGAGAAAAATGGCTTGGAACAAGTTAATAATCAAAGAAAAACATTTGATCCAGGTTGGGTCTGAGTTCCTTGATCTTGTGATCTAGGGATATAGTATCAGATTTCACTGTGCACCATGAAAAGACAAGGTTATGAACAAGAGTAAATAATTCTTTTATGAGTATAAGAATACAGAATAGATGATTAGCCAGTTTAGCTGAACAAGGCATCAATAAGACTTAAGACAGATAATCTGTTTCTTTATGTCTTAATTAGGGGTTTACTGCTGTGAATAGACACTATAACCAATGCAAGTTTTACAAAAGACATTTAATTGGGGCTGGCTTACAGGTTCAGAGGTTCAGTCCATTGTCATCAAGGCAGAAGCATGGCAGCATCCAGGCAGGCATGGTGTTGGAGGAGCTGAGGGCTCTACATCTTTATCCAAGGGAGACAGGATCAGACTGGCATCCAGGAAGAAGATCATCAATCCCATTCCCACAGTGACACACTTCCTCCAAGAAGGCCACACCCAATAGTGCCACTCCCTGGGACAAGCATATACAAACCATCACACTTGGTAAATAAAAATTATCAATTAAGCCCCAGGATAAGATTGCTACTATAAACTGGCTTGCTTAAACTTTATTAATGACAAAATAATGACTGCTTTGGGGTTAAAGTTGAGTTAGGTATAAGTTTCAAAAGAAAAAATATATAATCAATAATTCTTGTATAGTTTCCTTTTATATAATTATTTTAATCTATTTTGAAGAATATTTTTGTGGTGGTTGCTTTTGGAGAATAGGTAACATGTGGCTAATGAGGTAATCTTTTTTCTTACATAAAGAATTTTTGTCTTGGAAAATATAAAAAGGCTAAGAAAAAATAAAGTTGTTGAAGCTTGTTGGAGCTTGATTCTTTCACTATGTGTGTGTGTGTGTGTGTGTGTGTGTGTGTGAATAGGTGTGTGAGTGTGTGAGTAGGTGTGTGTGTGTGTGTGAGTAGGTGTGTGAGTAGGTATGTGTGTGTGTGTGTGTAATTTTTTTCTATCCTTCCTCTGGCCCGAGAACTAAGTTTTACTCTCTCAGAGTAAAATCTGCTCAGAGATTGATTGCCAACTTCATGTCTCTTCTCAGTGTCCCTGTCCTTGTCAAAGCTGACCTTTGTCAAGAAACAGTTGATTTTGGTTCACAGTTCATAGTTTTAACGTACTATCAGGAGAAGTCACAATATCAAGGCCTTGTCACTGTGTATTCATAGCCAAGAAGCCAGATGGGTGGGTGAATGCTACCTCTCCATGTTCACAGTCCAGGGTCCCTGTCCAGGGAATGATCTCATCCACAGGCAAGATTGGTCTTACCATACCAATTCATGTAATAACATGCCCAGAAGTCCACCTCCTGGGTGATTCTAGATACAGTCAAATTGACAATTAACTCTATCACACTTATAATAGTTTCACTGGCAAATGGCAGATGATTCAGTAGCTTATATCAGAAATCCTTAAGATTGGAGCAGGTCTCTGGCTAAACCACTGACTGAAATTCTTCAGTGAAAAAATAAATAAAATCAGGGTGGTTTCCAGGGGTCCATTACAGTTGGATTTCTGGATTCTCTTTTGACTCGAGACTATTGGACTGACTTTCCAATGTCTTTGAACTGCTGGATTGGACCTCTTTCAAATTCAAGGACCCCCTCAGGTGCCTGGTACACGGTCTTCCCTTGCAAGCCTCAGCACAGGTATTTTCAAGCTCAGCAGGAAGATCCTGACTCCTGAGGGGAAAGTCTCATGTGGGCTGATGATACTGTGGAAAACATGGCCTACCAACACAGAGCCCACCACACTCAAGGAAGGGACAACTCAGTGTGTTCACCTCAGAGCTCAGCTACATTCAGTTCACTTTACAGTGCTATCTATGATGGTGCTGTAAATGACCCCTGGATATCAAGGTCTGAGACAGGATGAAGAGAGGAGTCGCTTAGCTGAACAAACCCTGCAGATTGCTTTGCTTCTATTTCCCAACCAAAATGACAAGAAGCCAAATGGTGGCTGACTGTGTTTCTTGTATCTTATTTTCTCATCATCAATTCATCCATCCATCCATCCATCCATTAATTCAGATATTTGCCATGTACCAGGGTCTGGGGGAGATGTTGAACCTGCAGCAGTAAACAAAACTAACCCATCCTTGATGTGGTCACCTGTATATGCTCACCCTTAAAACAGCAGCCATTCTCTTTGCACACAGCAGAACAGAAGTGTGCAGACTATTTCAGTACTCATAAAGCCAGGCCTATATGGTCCATCATATGATAGGAATTCTTCAAGCTGAGTAGTATTTTATTCTAACAATTACAACGATAGCAGTATTAAATTTCTAATTAATTTCATTCACATCATAAGACACAGTATACTAGTCATTGTCATTGAACTTGGCAGTCACACCTGTGAGATGGCTTTTAAATATATTATTGGGTCTTATTTATGAACTTAATTACAAACTACTACATCACTGTGATGGTAAATGCTAACTGGAAACTTAACAAGGTCTACAACAATCACCTGGGAGATGGGTCTGTTGCCATGCCTGTTGGGGAATTACCTTGATTTTACTCATTGACATTGGACCACTCTGGGTGGAACCATTCCCTGGGCTTGGGTCCCAACTTGCAGAAGTGGGAAAAATCTGAACAGTAGTATGCACCCGTTATCTTTGCTCTTGATTATGGATGTGGTATGACCAACTGCTTTAAGCTCTTGCTGCATTTAGTTCCTCAATAAGATGGTCTGTGCCCCTGAACTGTAATCCAGAAACAAAAACAACAACAAAACAACAAAACAAAAAACCCTTTCTCTCTAAGTTGTTTTGTCTGAGTATTTTGTCATAGCAACAGGACAAGAAATCAAGACAATATTTAAAGCACATGAACACACGTACACTTGTAAAATTAATTACATACCATGGGTAAAGTATCTCAACTTTAACCACTTATATTTAATATAGAGCAAAAATATGACTGTTCTAATAAAGTTTCAGAGGCTCGTTCGGCACCTCAGAGAATTATTAAATTAAAGAGAAGAGAAATGCTTTAGCCTCCCTGCCTGTGAAATTGATTTAAATATTAATAAGAAGTTAGAAATTCCATAAAAGAATCTTCCACTCACTCACATGGCTTCACACTCCAGAGACTGATGTTTCCTACCTGATCCACATCCTTTGGTGTGAACTGGTGCCCCCTCTCACCCTGTCTGCATTTTAATGCCACTTCAGGTTGTGCTCATTCCACAGAGCCTCCTGTGAGGGGTAGTCAGCTTCACAGGAGCCAACGAGGATGTGTGGGTCACCGTTAGGTCCAAGCTTACTCTGTGCATCAAATAGAAGATAATTGTCCATCAATTAAACAAAACCCTTTAAATGTCCCCAAGGTTCCTATCCAACGTAGAATTAAAAGTTCTGATTCTACTGCTGCCTGCCCTGCTGATATCTGCCAACTTCCAGGTCATGTTCAAATCGTTATCTTCCATTTCGTTCTTCTGTTCATAAATTTCTGCTAATATTCATTCATCTCAGATATGTTAAAGTTTTCTATCTTATTCAATGTTAGACTTCTAATTTATAAGAAAAATTAACTGTTTTTTTTAAAGTTTTTCATCCAATACAATAACACAGAATGTTCCCTTCATACAGTACCTCTTTAACAAACACCTTTGCACACATGAATAAACACAGGCAAACAGGTCCCTCCCTTGGCAGGAAAAGCAAGCTCTTCACTCTAAGTCGTTTCTCACAGGGAAAAGTGGAATTCATTGTCTGCAGGCCCAGCTGCTTTTACAGAGAAATCCTTAGTTTGAAGCACACGGTCTGATAAAGGCTGAGAGCTAAACCCAACACATTTGGTGACCTCAAGAATACTTATCAGTATGAACTTCTCGTGAACAGCCTGCCATGAGTCCTTCCACCATTCCTTCGGTTTATGGACCTGGTTCTTGTGTGGAACTGTTTTTATGGTTATTTAAGGGATTCCACTATCAGAGAGTTCCAGACTCTATTTTTTTCCAGTTTGTAAGAAACTGAGCTGAGCCCTGATGTCATTCTGAATTTGTGTCCCCTCAAGGCCCGCCCCCCCCATCTGCATGAGCTTGCTTTCCTTATTGGTCACATGACATAATTAAAAAGCCCCAAGTCTGACTCTTTCATATGCACAAATGTTGCCAAGCAGTAATCCTTGGCTTTACTATGCCTGAATCACATCAACAGACTGTAAAACTTAATACCATTTCAAGACAAGTGTGTTGCATCCTGAGTAGCTAAAGAATAAATCTAAATGTCCATTTTTTTGAGGAAATGAATGACTTAAAGTCCATATTTTTTAGTACAATACATCTAGAGTAATGCAGTGCAATGATTTCATCCCCAGTCACTGGGACTTAGGGAGACCTCATCTCCTAGAAGGTCAGTGGAAACCATGGGGCAAGGCTCCAGGAAGACTTGACTCCTTTACTGTCCAATACTGCCACTGGGAAACCGTGGACTGGGTCCATGGAAAGATCCCATTTCTCTGGCTCCTTCCTTTTACACAAAGTTCTTCCTGTTAAACTCCCAAGCACTCTGTGAGGTGGTTAGGCCCAACCTATCCTCATGCCTTCCAAAGGAATAGACTAGGAAACTTTGACTAGCCTGAGATTGCAGAGTATGATGTGGTCTACACCGGTATTCCACCACTAGATTCAGTCTTTAAACCTGTAATCTCAGAAGTGGATGGATTGGGAGACAGGGCTTTATGAAGTGATTATGTGTGAAAGAGATAACACAGTCAGGATCTAATTTGATGGAAGTTTGGAAGCCCTTTGTCTCTGCCTTCCTCTCTCTCTCCCCATCCCTACAAGAAGAAAGCACACATCACAGTCTGGGAATACACCCTTGCCAGAGACTGATTGCGCTGGCACTTTGACCTTAGATACTGCAGCCAACAGTGCGGGGGAGTTTGGGGAGAGGGTAAATGTTTACCATGTAGCTCCAATCTTTAGGGTTTTGTTACAGCAGCCAAGGTGACTGTCTTAGGTCACTGTTGCTGTGATGAAACGCCATGATGAAAGCAATGATGCACAGACCATGAAGGGTGCTGCTACTGGCTTACTTCCTTGCCTTGCTCAGAACACAAGCCCAGGGATGACCCCACCCATCAAGGAGGACAATAAACAAAGTCCTCCCCCCATCAGTCACTAAGAAAATGTCCTACAGCTTGGTCTTATGGAGACATTTTCTCAATTGAGGTTCCCTCCTTTTAGCTGACTCCAGCTTATGTCAAATTGACACAAAACCAGCCAGAACACTGACCATGACAATACTCACAGGTCCATTACTCTGCTTCAAACATGGGGCTCCAAAAATCTCCTGGTCTTTTACAAAGCTGTGGGTGTATCACAATACACACAGGAGACATGTGCATTACGACTGCTGTGTGTTTATCTCCATCACCGGGTTTCCAGATGTGGAGTTCTAAAGCACAGGTACAGGAGCACTGTATTCTTTCTTCTCAGCCCCTCCCTCTAAGCTCATAATACAACTCCTTTCCAGACTCACTCTCATATTGTTTTAGTTAAGGAGAGAAAGGACCAGTAAGCCACTTCCCAAGGCTTACTTGGTGACTGAGCTTTGTCAAGTACACTAGCTCCTCACTTATGTTCACAGGAGAGAAAAAAACTTTTGTTCTTAGGGATCCTACATTTCCCATATTGTCAGGTTTTTTTCTTTTCTATAAATATAGTTATTTTGTGTCATAACGTATTAAGTAAAAACAAATAAGACCTTATGTGATCTTGTCATCAAATTTTGATACCCAGAATTACATGAATGCAGAAATTGGATTACTTGCACAAAACAATTCTCTGTCATAAGGAGAGTGGTAACAAGAATGGGATCAGAGAGCAGTGTGCTTCCGATTACAGGTCACTAACACAGATTCTGGGGAAGACAGAGTAAAAGTCAACCTGAGTCTCAAGCCTTTCGAGATAACTATAACACATTTTGGGGATGACAGAGAAAGCATGATCCTGAGTCTCAAGGTAACGAACTAAAATTTTCAAAGTTTTACCAATTCACTTATTTGCCTTACAGTGGTAGGGGTGAGTGTTTCTGTTTTAATATGTGTGTATAAACATTTCTGTGAGTGAAATGTTGCACCTTCCTTTTTAAAGTTAATTGGAGAGCAGCAATTGATTATTCCATTTTGTTCTTCGCACAGATCTTAGATTTTTAATTATACAAACTAGGGACTGATGAAATTAAATACTGATCTCAGCCTAATAAGAAATGTCTTTCTAATTCTCCTTCAGACACATTGTATTTCAGCATTTAGTAATAGAGTGGACATTCAAGGAACAATTGGAAACTGGAGCATGATTTAGCAAACCAGTCTATCAAATATATCCTCCTTATTATGTAGATTCTTAGGCACTAAGCAGAGGCTTTCATTATCCATATGTCTGTATCATGTATTATTTAGACAGAAACAGTTAAAATTAAGAACATCTTTATATATCTTTAATGAATCATATTTATTTTAAAAGGTTATTAGAGCTAGGCATGGGATTCCAGTACTTAAGAGGCTAAGGCTAGAATACTACATTTAGTTTAAGGACAACATGCACTGTCTAATGGGTTTCAGGGTAGCCAGGACTTTAAAACAAGATGCCATCTCAAAAAAGAAATTTTAAAAAGTCTTCAAAACAGTAAGATTGTGAAAATTGAACATATTCATTAGCCAATGACTACAGTCTTGTTCTAGCCAGTCTTGGTATTCTGAGATGGGTTCACTCCCTGTAGTGATGACTGATCTCATATGGAGTTGAGGATTATCTTGAGCTTCTGGTCCTCCACTCTAAATCTAAGATTTCCAACTGTTCTTAGAGTTAACTAGTAACTGCATCACTGGCTGTAGCCCTGTAGAGCCCTGATGAAAACTCTGCAGGTCAGCAGCTTCCATTTCCAACAATGTTCTGAGTAATGTTGGCCAGCAGCTCCATAGAGACAGACAGACAGACAGACAGACAGACAGAGATGCTGATTCTGACAAAGCTCAATGCCAGAGACACACTTCCTCCAACAGGCCACACCTAGTCCAACAAGGCCACACTTCCTAATCCTTTTAATCATTTCAAAGAGTTCTACTTTCTGGCAACTAAGCATTCAAATATGTGAGCCTATGAGGGCCATTCTCATTCAAACCACCACAACACCATTTGGAATTGTTTGTATATCTTCTATCTTCTTTTATATTACATTTGTTGAATTTAGTTTTAGAAACTTGAATACATTTGATTTAGAAAATATCTGATGTCCCCAGTGCTGGAAGTTGTGACCTGAAAAACATTAGTACAGTACATCAAGGGTGTAGAGCATCAGTTCTCAATCCCTTTCACATACCAGATATCCTGCATATCATATGTTTATACTACAATTATATCAGCAACAAAATTATAGTTATCAAATAGCAAGAAGAATAATTTTATGGCTGGAGGTCACCACAACATGAAAAACAGTATTTTTTTTATTGAATATAGCCTTTGTTTACATTTCAAATGTTATCCCCTTTCCTAGTTTTCCCCTTCCTAGAAACCCCCTCATACCCCTTCCCCCTACTTCTATGAGGGTGTTCCTCTACCCATCTCACTCCCACATCCCCACCCTCTGTGCCCCTACATTGGGGCATCTATCGAACCTTCATAGGACCAAGGACCTCTCCTCCCATTGATGCCTTACAAGGCAATCCTCTGCTACATATATAAAGGGTCATAGCAATAGGAAGGTTGAGAACCACTGGTGTCAGGGAACAGATGAAATGCATAATTCCTTTGTAATGTTCAGGTTCCCTTATATTTGTCAAAGTCAAATCTCATGGTTGGAGGTCTTCACCATCACTTGAGTACTGGGAATGCCTGTGAGCTACATTTGATTCTCTTTATTCAGAAATTCTCAAACAGCCTTGCAGTTGACTATCTTTATAAAGATGCCATGAGGTGTGAAAATAAAGTAATGGGATGCAAACTCAGCAGTTACAGCCTCAAGTTCAGGAGTCAAAGCCTAAGCCCTCACATCTCACTCTAGCAAAGGCATCTCCTGGGGACTCGTCAATGAACTTGTTGGTAGAATGCCACCATATTGGGCGGAGTTAAGTAATTCAGTCCCAGCAGATAAACACTAGATCCATGACTGAGTAAATACGCACTGAGGGGTATTGGTGGAGACACAGGAATTTGTCAGGCTTAGGAAAGGTTTGGGCTTCTTTGGTTATTGTATTTAGGGATTTGTTTGTTTTAGTCATAGTGATAAAATGCCTAAGCAAATCAACTCAGAGTGGAAAAGATTTGCTTTGGCTCATGATATCAAGGTGTCAGTCCCTTGTCAATGGGCTCCATTGTGGTAGAGTGTGGTGCTACAGCTAGATCATGTGACAGAGGGTGCATCTCACCACAAGCAGGCAAGAAAACAGAATACCCTTTGAAGGGTATATATTATTCACCAGGATGGGAGGTGAGTAATACCCTTCAAAGTTATATCCCAAGCAACCTACTTCTGACCTGCCTCCAGAATCTGATAGCTAGATTTATCCACAGGGAAAATTAAAGGACTTACGACCCAGCCTCTACTCATAGTAGCTGCTAGCTTAGGATCATTCCCCATTGCTCTGACCAAAAACCTGACAAAAACCAACACAAGACAGACAGGAATGCCCATTGTGATGGGAAGGAATCTTAGCTGGATTATGAAGTGGCTAGACACAATACATTTATGCACAGGGGGCAGGAAATGGGATTGAATTATCAAACCTCAAGGCCCATCATCAGCAAATCATTTTCTCCTTTTCCACCTTTCAGAAGCTTCCCAACATTCAAACCACCACCAATTTCTTGGGACCAAGTGTTCAAACGTGTGTCTGTGGAAGACATTTCCCATTCAAACCATATCAACCAGCAAAGGCATATATATATATATATATATATATATCCATCTGATAGTACTTCTCTAAAGCACTAGAGAACATACCAAATCAAAGCAATACCAAGACATAGAAGGGCAAACACTAAATCTTGTAATTCCACGTCTAGCATGCATTATATGGCTTTAGAGTATGGGCCCTAAAGCATGGCTTCACTGGCAGCAGCTCCCAAGCCCCTCATCTCTCTCAGGATGTCTCTTTCTGCTCACTGTCTGCAGCTTTCCTTGCAGATGATCCCCTGTCATCTTCAGGCTTCTTTTCTATGGCTTTCTGTAGCTCCTCCCAAGGGCTACCAACAGGGATGGATAACAGGTCTCACATTATCTGTCATACCACGCCTTCCTCTGATATCCTTGTAGAATCCTCTATGACCCTGTGAACCTTGCATTCTACATACCCCAAGGATCAACATCATGTGAATGCTGCTCTATTGTTTGTATCATGGGTACCTACTTTTGTATCCTTGTCTAGGTAGGTCAGCACTCTCTTTTGAAAGAAAAGCCTTTCAGATGAGTTTAGACCTTTAAACCCTGATACCTACCATGGATAGTGTCTTGCAAAAGTCTATTATGCCCTCACAGCATCTTTCCTATGGTATAATGTACTAATTTATGTTATATACATTTATTCTTAGCCAGACAATCTTTATTGCTAGCACTCTGGATGCAGAGGCAAGTGTATCTTTATGAGTTTAAGGCCAGCCTACTTCTAGGACAACCAAAACTACAAAGAGAAACCCTATCTTGAAAAACCAAAAATAAGAAAAAAACATTTTGAATTTTATTCATGTATATAATAATGCATGATCATATCTGCTTTCAATCTTTGTCTTTCAACCCCTCTGTGCTTCCCTAAAATATGTTCCTTCAAACTTCCAATCCTTAGACACTATGACATGAAAGTTTGTGCTGCCCATATACATATGGGTATGGTTGTAAGCACAGGAACATTCCCAACTTACCTGTGGCAATCTTCCAATGAAACCATGGATTACCAACAGCTTTTTAGCTAGTATGGTGTTTTTTCAGCATCCCTCCACCCACCTTTGTGGAGATGCTGACTGGCTTAACTTTGGTGAGGTATCCACTGCTATGAGAGTCATGAACACAGTGACCATGTCGTGTCCAGAAGATGGCAATTCTCCCCATTCTCCAGTGCCTACACTTTTCTCATCTTCTTCACCCCATTAACTTCTTTTCATGGTGCGAATGTCTGCATCAATCATGTCTCTCTTGGTTCCAATTTTAAATGGGAGTCCTATTCTTGACAAATTTTAAAAATCCTTCTGCCCTGCATTTGATTCCTGATTCTTACTACAAATATAACTTAAAAGCAGCTCACAATAACCATGCCAGAACCCGGAGGCTGTGCTACCCTCAAATTTCCTGCATCTCATTAATTGTCCATCAGTTTTTAAAGTCAGCCTTACACAAAGTCTCAGGTCACAGGCAAACTATAGGTAAGTCTTTTCCAGATTGCAACATGAATAGACAGACTTCAGTTTCCAATACTCCTGTGTGGCTGAAAACAGATAGGAAATGAGGGGGAGGCAAGCATAACACATCCCTTACAGAATGAAACTCCCAGTAATTATTTCTTCCCACAGTCCACACCTGCTATTTATGTGTGATGTCATCTATTGAGAAGGTCATCATTCTTATAATCTGAGTATCTCTTACTGGCACCACCCAAGGGCTTATGTTTCAATGAATGAGCCTTTGGGAACATTCCTCTAGAATACATAGCAGTTACATTAGAAGTATATCAGTCTATGCTGAGACATTTCTTATAGATTTCTATTTGTTGTTATATAAGACTTCAGGTTTGCACAAAAATGTTGACATCAATCTATTTATGGAAACATGCCTAGTACATATTATAACTTGTTTTTCTTCCTCTTAGACAATAACTTAAAGTTATATTAATGTGTATCTTCTAGAACTAAGTGTGCTTTGGCTCCATGTATTTTGTGAATCAAGAATAACTTTGAACTAATCAACATGACTCAGTCCCAGAAATTCTGAGTTATTGAATTTTTTCCATAAGCAGGTTAAAATAGTTTCTTCCATAGTAATCATATTTTTACATTTTATTGAATTTTAGGATGACATAATATGAGAGAAACATTTTCCTCTGAGTGACCTCTGAGGAGAGGGGAGAGTAGAAGTGGGAGGGGAGCACATGAGGTTGGGTCTTAACCATGAACAGAGCAAGTATGCCTTGGTTAACCCAGGATAAGTCAGACATTTGGACATTTCAACCCAGCTGCAGGCAAGTTCCAGGATGAGAGATCTGCTGATATTCCATTTGTGTTTACAACATCTCTCCTGAGCATGCCATGATCAGGACTGTAGCAGATCAGGACGAGGGTATGTTAGGGAGAGGGGTAATCGGCCTCACCTCAGACCTCCTTTTCCTTTCCTTCTCTCAGCTTCTCTGATAAAGCACAATCCACCATAAAGTCTTTACCCCTCTAGACTGCAAGCAGGTCTTCCCCTTTCTTCTGATCTCCTTTCTTCCAAAGACCATCTGGACTTTCCACTGTAATCCTCTGTGTTGGCTAATCTTCACTGTCAACTTGACTGGACATACGTAGAACCACCATGGAGACACATCTCTAGACTTAACTGTGAACACACTTCCAGAATGGTTTGATAAGAGCAGAGGAAGCCCATTCTGAATGTGCTCAGCATTATTTCATGGCTGGCATCCCAGAGTGGATAAAAGGGAGAAAGTAATTTCAGCACCAGAATCCACCTCTCTGCTTCTGCACAGTGGCTGTGCCGTGACCAGCTGCCTCCTGTTCCTGCAGATGTGCCTTCTTCAAACAGCCATGTGAGTATCTCTGTAAGTTGCTTTTGTCAGATGTTTTGCCACAGAAACAAGAAAAGTCACTTCACACACGAAAAGTGCATATCTGCTTCAAGCTTTCATTGGATTTCTTTCACACTTCACAAATAGTTCAAACTTCTTGGCAGGTCCTTTGGCCTCTGAAGCCTGCTTTTCCCAGTTGACTTAACTGCTTCCAGGCTTGTCAGTGCTGCTGGAACCCTTGTGTGTTTTGTACCCAACATCCTTGTAGCAATCATGTTTGTGTCTTCTGAGATTACAACAAGACCTATTGGCCCCAAAATGAGAATGTAGGTGCAAATATTCACAATGCACACTAAGAAAGCCTTGCTCAAACATACAACAGGGACACAAGACAGTTCGGTATTTTGAGCCTTCCTCGCATCTTAGAATGTTCTGTCTTAGTCTGCCTCACAGTTCATTGGTACCAGTTCCTTCATGTGACTAATCTCAGCCTATTTTTGCAAGAAGACTCCCAAGCATTATCCTTACCGCTGCTTCAGTTCTCACCACCATGAGGCCTGTCCTGAAGACAGTGGCCTGGCTAGTTTTATGTCAACTTGATGTAAGCTAGAGTCACCTGAAAGGAGGGAAGCTCAATTGAGAAATGCCTCCATAGGATACAGCTATAAGGCATTTTCTTAATTAGTGATTGATGGGGAAGGGCTCAGACTGTTAAGGGTGGTGCCATTCTTGGGCCGGTGTCCTGGGTTCTCTAAGAAAGCAGGCAGAGCAAAGTCATGGAGGGCAAGCCAGGAAGAAGCACCCTTCCATGGCTTCTGCATCAGCTCCTGACTGAAGGTTCCTGCCTTGTTTGAGTTCTTGTCCTGATTTCCTTCAATGATGAACAATACTGTGGAAATGTAAGCCGAATAAACTCTGTCCTCCCTGAGTGTCCTTATTCATGGCATTTTATCACAGTAGCAGTCACTAAAACAGTCAGTAAATATTCACTGGATGAAGAGAGAAACAAGCCTTGCCTCTAGGTGTGCTTAGATAAAGCAACTCGCTTCTTTACCGTTCTGATCCTTCTCATGTATTGGTGTATGCTCGTTGTTCACAGTGCTGAATTTCATATAGATAATTGCTTTCAAGTAAATTATCTGCTTAGACTATATTCACACTATGATCCATACCTCCATTTAGTGCCCCACCTTATTGTCGCCCCCTATTAAATTCCTCCCTTCTCCTAGCTTCCCTTTTGCCTTTTTATTGTAGGGTGTGTGTGTATGTGTGTCTGTGTGTGTGTGTCTGTGTGTGTCTTTATGTGACTGTAAAGAATTCTAAGGACCACAAATGAAAGAAAATATGACTATCTCCATCTCTCCTTATCCTATTTAGATTACTATGATATGATAATCCAAGAAGAAAAACTTTCTGTCAAATACAATGGACATGGGTGGACTGTCAGACTGGGCTCTTAGGCACTCTGCGAGCTGACTGAAAGTCGCCACTGACAAAGATGCGTAGAACAGAGAATGCCAAAGTGTGCTCTGAGCTGTGCACGGAGATCACGGGGAAGCCACAGGCATGAAGTCTGCGTCCAGTTTGGGGAGCAAATGACCCATAATTCTGAGAATTTTCATCTTTATTTCTGACAGCCTACTTCTTGGTGAAGAACTAAAAATGTGGGATTCGTAACACTTGCTATTTATTTTTGTGACTAACAGGGCTCTGGGTGCAGAAACACTTAATTGCTTTCCAGGGAATATGGCAGTTCTGTGACACCAGGAAACTAGTCAAAGCCTATGGTGCCTGTGCACAGAGATGGCATTGCCAGAAGGGTTTAGCATGGATACCTCACCAGGATTCGCTTACTTCTACTGAACTATGAAGGCAGAGGTTTCTGTGGCCATCATTCCTACCTATTAAAGCAAAGGATTGCTTCTTTCATTATCAGTATGTGTTGAGTGCTGTTAACTTGTGAAAAAATTGGCTGGGCAGCAAAGTCTGTCATAACTGAGAACTTTGACCTGTAAATTAGCACACAGGTATTTTTGGCATGGATGACCACTCTCTTCTGCGGAAATTGAAGCTTAATTGTCCAAACCTTCTTCCATTTTGCTTACAAAGTAAGAATTTACTATTCCCAGCAGTTTATTTTCAGTCTCAAGATGGAGAAACCAGGATGTCTCCTCTCCTGCTTCTGATATAAACTACCTAAAGAAACATTCGTTTGCATGGTGAAAGGCAGTGCACACCTGAAATCCTAGCACAAGGGAAACAGGCAGACAGATCAGGAGTTCCATGCCAGCCTAAGTTACAGAGAAACTCCAGCTCAGACAACCACACAAGCAAACACAGGTCCAGTTTAACTGTTGGGACTCATATTTTGCTTATGTAACATGTAGCTATGGCTTTGCTGGACAGCAACATGGGTAAGATGGTGAAAACATGTAGCACCTGTAAAATACTCTCTGCAGAGAGAAGGGGTGAGAGGCAATAAAATGTGCCATGGAAACCTGGGTCTTCGGGGAAGGCATCCACCACTACTGCTGTGTCTATTGTGCTGCTCTGAGGTTTAGAACTGCTCTCTCCAGCAGCGATTCAGCAGAGTGCCTGCACGTGCATTTGAATAGAAATTATTAAATTTACTTGAATCCCGTGGAGGAACATTATTCTGGAATGCTATTTAAATCAAAAGGATGGCACTAACAGGGAGTCACAACAGTGACTGGGGGCTTATCAGAGTTGTTAGCTCCAGGCAGCACACACCAAGGAACACAGCACAGCCCTTTAGAGCTTATGTGTAGAAATAGCCATGCCAGAGCAGCCAGACTGTTCTTAGGAAGGCCACATTAAAACCAGGGACTGCAGGGATGCTAAATAAATAGCTGCCTTTCTGCGGGATGTAGCCAGTACTTCCAACAGGCCATAAATGGATACTAAGACACATGAGTAAATACATAAATAAATGTAAATTATTAATTAAGGGTACTTACAATAATGTCTTTCTTTCTATTTTCTTCTGTCTCTAAGAGATTTCTTTTGTAAAAATCTCAAGAAATGGCATTAACACAATCTCTTTCCAAAGAAAAGAGATAAGTTCATTTTACACCAATGACCTCAGATAAATATTGTGAGCCTGCAAGGAATAAGGCTTAGAAACCTGACCATCTGAAGAGAGAGAAAGAGAGATTTAGGACATTGAAAATCTAGGAAGTGTTAACTGCATCATATTTCTGCCAAAATGACAAAGCAAAACTGACTCTAGAGCTTGCAAGGAATGTCAGAACGTGAAGCCAGGTCACAAAACAGGAGGAGGAAGACACTGCACTTGAATTTCATCATGAGTACACAGTTAAACATTTTAGTAGTGTCAGAAACAACTGTAACCTTTGTAAATAATTATGTTAAAATTCAGTACTTAAGCCAAACTAGAAATCTGAAGAGTTTTATCTCAAAATTTATAAGGACAGAAAGCAAGTAAAACCAATTTAGATATCTTCAGAAGAACGTACATAGGTAAGCCCTGGAGGGCTGAATGCTTGATCTAAATATTGTCCCTGAAGAGTAGAGATGGAGACATCATGGACATGGGGCTGATGTAGACATCATGGACATGGGATGGAGACATCATGGACATGGGGAGATGAAGACATCATGTACATGGGGGAAGAGAGTAATTTTAGGCTATAGAAATCAATCCCAGGAGCCCTCAAGAACAAAATGTCAGAGCAGAGTCTCAAGCCATCTCCCAGAACTGTTTCTCACAGGTCACCCAGGAGAATGAGGGTCTGGCTGTGCTCATTTGCATCACCACCGAAGTTCTTTCGCTATGGGTGTCTGTCTGTTAGTCGCTATGGGTGTCTGTCTGTTAGTCACTATGGGTGTCTGTCTGTTCATTGCTATGGGTGTCTGTCTGTTAGTCGCCCTCCTGCTTTCATCACTAGAGATTAACAGTGACTCTGTGGCCCAAAGACATCCCTGTTTATCACATATAACAGCTATGAGTGTTCAGGAAAATATCAAAATGTTTTTAACAAAGTATGGAGAGATAAAAATATTAAATATTTTTTTTTTAGAAAAGAAGAAAGAAAAGAAACTGTTTACACCTAAGCTTACGGCTCCTGTGAGAATTTGTTCATATGAAGCTGAATTACTTCAGAGCTTGAAGCAGGAAGTATAAGTTTTTATTTATTATCAGAAAACTGAGTTGTTTCACCAGAAGGGAGTCTCAAATAAACACAACGCTTCCTTAAAATGTTCTGTGTTAAATGAATGGAACCAGTAAGTCAAGGAGAGCGGCTCAGTAGATTGGAAGAGACCGGAAAGGAAAGAGCCCTGTGGGAGGGTGTGTGTTTCACTGGGTAATTGAGAAGAAAATTGCTTTGCTTTGTTGCAAAACAAATACTCATTATATACAAAGCAAAGTCTTTCAGAAACTTCCAGAAAGCACAACTGCCTATGACAAAATATTCCAAGAACTGTTTTAGGTCTTTAAAATACCATTAAGATTGTTGGAGAATATATCACTTTTTATAAAATAAACTTTTTCTATTTGATCAAGGAAAATACATGCAACCATACTAAGACATTGTCCCTGTTTATGTTTAATGTGTATGTCACACACACACACACACACACACACACATCTACACAAAAGTTCACCATTCTAAATCACCACTTAAACTAGCTCTATTGATACATAATTATGTAGTAGTTTACTCTAATGATAGGGAGTGCCATCTGCAACATGTCATAAAAATTCACCATTTTAGATGTTAGCGTCTCCAGATGGTAATATTGAAGGACTTGATGCCTCTACCTCCCCAGCTGTGGCCTCACTAGCTTCACTCAGGTCTGCAGCCCTGTGTGTAGTAAAGGTGACAGTCATCAGTCTGAGGCACAGGGACACAGGGACACAGAAGAGGAAGTGGAGCTTCTCTCTTTCAGCATTGCGGGAAGTGCCTGTGGAACCATAAAGAGGCTCCTTTTACTTTCCAAGATGTATTGAATGTATTTCATTTGTATTATTCTGAGAGAGAGGCCATGTGTGTGTTGGTGCCCTCTCAGGCTGTAGAGAGTGTTGGCTGTTCTGGGGATGTGAGTACTGAGACCCAACTGTGGGCCTCTGCAAGAACACTGAGGGCTATTATTCACTGTGCCAGCTCGCCAGCCTCTGGGAGCTGCTTCTGCTTCAGTCATAAATCTTTCTAAAACTTCTACCCATTTCCCTGTAAGCTCCTGGCTCTTATCTCAGGGTGCCCTTTGTCTAATATGAGGAATGTTTCTCAACGTTAACATCCTCTAAGATTCAAAATGCCCAGTTTTGGAAGTCTTACCCAGCCCTCCCCATTCTCTGGTTTCTAACTGCATTTTATCTGTCAACTTCCATGCATCTTTGCTTCAGTTTTGAAGCTAGATATTAAAGAAAAGAAGCATAACATATATCTAAGATGTGTTTGTGTATGTGCATGGATGCTTACTTGCATATATCTCTGTTTGTACATGTAGTTAGTGTCTGAGTATCTGTGTGTATGACTGTGTCTATGGACATGTGTACTTCTGCATGTGGTTGTGTGTGCACATGTATGCATACAAACAGATGTATGTCTGTACCTTGTGCTCCTATGCATGAGTACCTTATGCATGCATATGCATGGTCATATCTATGTGTTTCTACGTGTACCTATATATACACATGTACACATATACACACATACTTACATGCAGACATATGTATAAGTCTATGTGTGCATGTGTATCCTGTGCATACATAGGCATGGATATCTACATGTGTTTTTTCTGGGTGCATATGTGTTTCTGTATGCATGTGCATACACAGATGGATATATGTTTATGTGTAAAGACATACTGTGCACTGTATATGCATGTGCATCTGTGTGTTCTGATGAGTCTCCCTGTGTATGTGTTTATGTCTGAATATGTAGCATATGAGTGCTTTCACGGGGATGTCATCTTTAAGAGTTCAGAGGAGAATGAACAGGAAGGAAATGTAACTCCCCATCTTCTAGGAGAACAATAGCAACATAACCATGAATCATGTCTGTGAGTGGTCTTCACGTTCTCTGAAACTGCTCATATGTGAGATGAAATTCCACTTCTTTTTATTTTAGAATCAACTCAATTTTAGAAAGGGTTTTCTTCAAACTTACAAATTGGTTTTCTTACAGCAGCTCTTATCAGCTGTGAAATGAGAAAAATTAAGCCAAAAGTGATTCCAAATTTTCTATACCCAAATAACTAAATATCAAATTACTTTTAAGAGTATTGAACTCAGAGGCTTATCTCATATTACTAAGTGCCTTGTTTACACCCTGTTTCAGCTGGGTTTGCAGGGGAAATTCCCTGTGGAGGCAGTGATGGCTGGTGAGTGATATCTTGTCAATTATTAAAACATACAGCTTGTGGTGTGCTTGCTTAATCTGCAGAGTTGGGGGTCATCCTGCACAGAGGAGTCAGGGTGAACTGCCTAAGGTACCCAGATTCTCTTACTGTCTGCACCAACAACCATGAGAGGCTGGAACCTCAAGATCTTCTCTGCCATCCGGTACTTGTGGGGACCGATATACAACATGCCAGGCCCCTTCATTTCAGGCCCTTGACCACTGTGATGGAGCTAACCTATGCCTCCAAGGGTGAGTACTGTCCAAGCAAGAAAGCCTTCTGAGGGTGTGAGAAGTGAAGCTGCTCCTCATGTGATGGTGAGCTTCATGGTTAGCTAGATCAGATTAACACACAACTAGGACCATAGTGAGACACATCTGTGAGGCGTGTGAGAACATTTCCAGTCAGGATTAACAGTACCGCCTCCATCTCATGGGCTGGCATCCCAGAGTGAATAAAAAAAGGGAAAAAATACGATGCTGTCTGAGTACCAACATTCATCTTTCCATACTTCCAGACGTGGAATAAATCCCTAAGTCGTTTCATGTTGAGTAATTGGTCACAGTGACAAGAAAAAGTAACTAATATTTCTTGTGCAAAAGTCCTGCCACAGATGCAGACCTTGGTAGGGCTGGCAAGAGCTTGGCCTACCACATGATCCCTGTATAAATATCTCTTCTTGTCAGACAAAATTGGGATGTGCTTTGTGTCCTCAGGGCTGACGGTCTCTGAGTGAAATATATGCCCTAGTGTTCTTTGTCAACTTGACACAGCCTAGGGTCGCCTGAGAAGGGAGTCTCGATTATTTGGGTCATATTGGCCTATGGGGAACATCCATGAAGGGTTGTGTTCAGTATTACTTGATACACTGTGTGCCGCACCATTCCCCATGCAAAAGATCCTTGACCCTCATGAAGAAGCTAGCTGAGCATGGCCTATGAGTGAGTTAGCAAACAGCATTCTTCCATGGTTTCTCCTTCAATTTCCTGCTTGAGTTCCTGCTCTGACTTCCCTCAGTGATGGACTGTTGTCAAGAAATATAATCCAGATAAATCCTTTCCCCACCTAAGTTGCTTTTGGTCAGAGTGTTTTATCACAGCAATTGAAGTCAGACTGGAACAGCATGCATCATTACTTCTTCTAGAAGCTGCAGTCACAATTCACTATAACTCCAGCTTCCCAGAGGAACACAAGCTTCCCTGAGAGGCAGAGCTCGTGAAGACCTGCACCTGATGGCTAGAAGAAGAGCACATTGACTGACAGCCCTGGTCAGCAAGGGAAGATCCCAAGCTAGACTTAGGAGTGTAGTACGACAGAGATAACATGACAGAGCAATTGCATGCAAGGTGTGTTGATCATATCAATAAATCCTTATGCTAAAGAAAGCAGTTTCCAAGTGCAGGGAAGGGAGTTAAGAAAATGAATACAATTCTATGGAATTGGTTGAAATTAGAGTTGCTGATGCAAATACACAGATTTTCATTTAGACAGACTATGGATAAATGCATGGGCATGTGGGAATGTATACAAATGTCATAGTCACCAGCACACTGCCAACTCTGGCTCCCAGTGTGAGACCCTCAACATCAAAACCATTGGTCCAATGCATCACTCTCTATTTAGATCCACCAACCTCCAGGAGGTCTTGAGTCTAGAAAAGTAAACATCAGAGAACAGTAAGGTGTGGTGGTATGCACTTGAAGTCCCAGAAGCTAAGAAGTGGAGGCAGAAGGATCAAGCATTCATGGCCAGCATTATAAATACAGACTTTGAAGCCAACCTGGACTACAGGAGGCCTGTACTCAATGCAACAAAAAGTGCATGTACAAATGAAACATACTTCAATAATCAACAGGTCATGGGTTCAGAACAGAGGCCAGACTGTGTGAAGAGCACATCTGCCTAAGATAAGATTCAGTGACTTTGAAAGGAAGACTGACAATGAAGAGTTTTACCCTGCTAATTAAAACAGGAACTGTACATCTGTGTTTATATATAATTATTAAGTTTTATTTAACTAAAATGTTTATTCTTAATTTAGCATGCAAACCAGTAAAGTACCCCTCACTTGGGTGATCACATGCATGGGCAAGCCCATCTCAACTTCTCCAGACAGGGGGAAAGTAACACACCACTACAGAAGCCTAGTTTCTATGTATTCACTGTTCTCCAACTTCTGGAGTTCAGAGAAGGGCTGAAGGAGACTAGTGAAAAAGGACAGTGAAGGAATCTGGAGCTCTGAGCTGGCTTTTGCTCTGAATCAATGTGGCTGTGATAAGAGACCATGACTGAGGCGACATGAAGGATGAAGGGTGTGTTTGGACTCATAGTTCCAGAGAGACAAGAGTCTATTGTGATGTGGATGTGTGGCTGCAGGCAGGCCACAGGGCAGTGAGTTTTCAAATTCCCATGGAGTCAAGGACAGATCCCAGCATCATGACCACTGCACAAGATGAGGGATTATGAGAGAACAGTCTTAGTGATTGGCTTCTCTGTTGAATGGCCACCTGCTTTGAGACAGTGATGAAATGCATTTATTTTCAGTGTCTTCCATCTGTGATGACAAGTGCATCCTTGCATGGTAAACTTGCCAGCTGGTCTTTGGCAACAAGGGAGGGCCACAAGACACAGTCACAGGGAGATTAGAGGATGCCAAGGTCTACTAAAGTACTACCCCTATGTCTTGGGAGTTCATTCACAAACATTCATGTCAGTCCTGGGCCCTTTCCCTGGGGACTGCTCAGCCCTCTCCTTCGGTGTTCCTCCATTGACATTGTGTCTTGATATCTGCAGGCTGATGCTACCCTGTTGCTGCTTGTTCTTTCTGCCCCTTTCCTTACTGGTTTTCTGGAAGCCATGCTACATCTTCAAAATGTTGCCATCTGAGCCATGGAAAGCCACTTCTGGTTCCAAATGTTTTGAGTTCTCAACCTTTGTCCTCTCTACCTGAGTCTCTATGGATCTGGCTCATGCACTGGTCCTACCTGTAGCCCACGCCATCACCTGCGGACCTGGATAGTCAGATGGCCCCAAGTGCTGCTCTTCTGTCTCAATTTACCCCCATCTATTTCCTCTATCAGTACACAAGATACCGATTCAACTTGTTATATAATTAAAAAACAACCTTCAAATAAGCATACTCTGTATTCACTGGGAGGAAGAAAAATGATTTTCCCTGAAATATGAATTATTCAATTTATAATTTACTATTCAAAAATCCATATTCAAGGATTAGCGGAGTTGCCACTGAAGTCAATTTTTGATGAGTTAGTGTAGGAAAGAAAACATTAGCATCCACTAATCACTTAATTCCTCTTCAGCTTAAAAAGTTAAAATTCTTACTAAGTTTATTTCCTTTCCATTTATTTTAAGTTTAGAGGACTCTATTTAGAGGATTTATTTTCCTTGAGGTGCGTTGGATAGAATTTTGTCATCTTAACACAAATTAAAGTCACCTGGAGAGAGAAGACCTGAACTGAGAAAATGCTCCAACCAGACTGGCCTGTAGCCAAGCCTGTGGGACATCTGGGTTTTGTTGTTGTTGTTGTTGTTGTTGTTGTTGTTCTTCTTCTTCTTCTTCTTCTTCTTCTTCTTCCTCTTCTTCTTCTTCTTTTATTTTTTTATTTTCTATATTCTTTGTTTACATTCCAAATGATTTCCCCTTTCCCGGATCCCCCCTCCCTTCTTCTTCTTCTTCTTATTATTATTATTATTATTATTCATGATTGATGTGAAAAGCTCCAGCCCATCGTGGGCATGTTACCCCCACCCCCACTCCTTGGAGTAGATGACCCTGATTTGTATAAGAAGCTCAACCAGCCATAGAGAACAACCCAGGCAGCAGCTCTTCTCCATGGCCTCTACTTTAGTTCCTGCTCTGACTCCCCATGGTGAGGGATCATAAACTGTAAATGAAAATAAACCCTTTTCTCCTCCAAAAGCAGCTTTTGGTCAAGGTGTTCCATCATAGCAACAGGAAGCATGTTACATCTGTCTTAAATCATCTAGAAACAAATGCAAAACAGTATTAGTTAACCTAAAATAGGTAGTTAAAATTATATTTGTGATAAAAATAATCTCTGTTCAGTATTGTGACTGCTTGCACAACCTCGGGTCTCTGCTCATTTTGTTATAGCCTGCTTGCCTCAGGTGCCTCTCAAAACTCAGGCCTAGAAATAGTAAGGAAGCCCATCCATGGCTAGTCCTATGTCGACTTGACAAACTAGGGTTTTATAAAAGGAGGGGACCTCAATTGAGGAAATGCCTCCACGATATCTGGTTCTACTTGTAGGCTGGAGCCTAGCACAGTTATCGTCAGAGAGGTTCCATCCAGCAACTGATAGGAGCAGATGCAAAGACCCACAGTCAAAATTAGGTGGAGCTCAGGAGAAGGATTGCTGAAGAAGAAGGGTCAAGAATACCACAAGAATACCAACCACAGAATCAACTAATCAGGGATTATAGGGGCTCGCAGAGACAGAAGCAATAAGTAGGAGGTCAGTATGGGTCTAATCTAGGTCCTCTGTGTGTGTGTGTCTTAGTTAGGGTTTTCATTGCTGTGAAGAGACACCATGACCAAGTCAACTCTTGTAATGGACAATGATCAATTGGGGATGGCTTAGAGGTTCTGCGGTTCAGTCCATTATCATCATGGTGGGAAGGCATAGCAGCATCCAGGTAGGTGTGGCACTGGAGGACCTGAGAGTTCTGAAGGCAAATAGAAGATTGCCTTCCAGGCAGCTAGGAGAAAGGTCTCTCAAATTTCACCCCCACAGTGACACATTTCCTCCAACAAAGACACACCTAATAGTGTCATTCCTGGGCCAAGCATGTTCAAACCATCACAAGATGTTATGCTTGTGTAGCTTGGTATTCTTGTTGGACTCCTAACAGTGGGAGTGGGAGCTGTTTCTGAGCCCTTTGGCTGCATTTGGAACAATTTTTCTACTACTGGGTTATCTCATCCAGGCTTGATGGTATGTGTCTTACTGTAACTTGTTATTCCATGTCCGATTGATATCCATGGGAGGCCTATTCTTTTTTAAAGAGAACTGGAGAAGGAATAGATCTGGGGGAGAAGAGAAGTTGGAGGGAAGGTCTGGGAGGAGAAGAAGGAGGGGAAATAGGTAGTTGGGATGAAATAT
This sequence comes from Apodemus sylvaticus, assembly GCF_947179515.1. Lineage (NCBI taxonomy): Eukaryota > Metazoa > Chordata > Mammalia > Rodentia > Muridae > Apodemus > Apodemus sylvaticus. The sequence goes on along the minus strand of NC_067484.1, from coordinate 14,582,415 downwards.
ATGAGGGAAGAATAAATTTTAAAAATATCTGGCTTCAGGCCATTTTCTTAATTACTGATTTATGGGGGACGGGGAATCCAGCCCATTATGGGTGGTGTCATCACTGGGCTGGTGTCCTGGGTTCTATAAGAAAGCAGGCTGAGCAAACTCATGAGGAACAAGACAGTAAGCAGCACCCCTGCTATGGCCTCTGCATCAGCTCCTGCCTCCAAGTTCTTGCCCAAGTTCCATTTCCATATATATGGAGAGGGGAGGGATACTACGCATTTCTAGAATAATAGCGAATTCTTCCTTGGAACATATATGGAGCTATTTCCAATACATGTTGTCATGCACATATAAACACATTTGATGAACATATCCATGTGCATTCATATTAATGTATAGGTGTTACATGTGTTATACCAGCTGCCTCATGTCTTTCCACAGCACTTTTCTCTATAGCATGTTATTATAGATTCTACGAGTTCAAGGCAAAGGCACACAGAATGCACTATGAACCTATATTTTATGTATGTATGTGTGTATGTATGTATTTATTTATTTATTTATCCTTACACAAGGAGGATATGGTCCAGTTTAGGATATGCTAATGGTTTCTGCTACTGATTCTCCACAGAGGAACTACATTTTCTATCTAGGGAAATGGAGTTCCATGGAAATCTACAACCCGTGACTCAGGGGACTCATGGCTACTTAATCACTTCCTGACCAGTCAGACTTTGAAGTGCTAACCTTAGTCATGTACTTTTCAACATGTGAAAAACTATTGTATTCACAGCTATTTGTTTTCCTTCTAAAAATGACAGCACATCTGTTTTAATTGTCACTTTGAGATCATAAGTTACTTGGCCAATAAGTAACAAAAGTTCATTTTCTTTTGTCCATGGTTCTTTGTCTTCAATGACTCAGCAATAATGTGTGAATAACTAGTGACTCATGTTGGAACACAGAGTCAACAATGCAGAGATGTCATTTGGTTTATCAGTAGCTTATAGCCAAGACTGACTTATTTCTATGTGTTTAACAGAAGGAAAATGTTTTTAATTTAGCAATTTATTATATGGGTAAATTCTACTCACAAGTTACAACACTGCCAAATTACTTGGTTTATTAAACAGTTTAGGATAGAATGTTTTAGCAGATAGATACAAGCATCCCACAAGTACCTACTGTGGCTGCTTCCTCGAAGACAAAGCTGCCTGGGATCTCTTAGATCTAGGCGCCATTCTGGCATAGAGAAATGGGAACTTCTATTGAACACAATCATCATTGTTTTGATGACTTTACAGACAGAGCCCACTGACTAGTTCATCTCCAGCATGCTCAGGGCCAAAAGGAGGCACAGGTGTCAGGATCAGACAGCAGCATTAGCTCATCACCCCAAATAAAGCTTAGATCCTACAACACAATGTACACTTGGTTAATTTAATTGTAGCCAGTAATAACCAATACCATTATACACTTCCTGTCCTCACCTTCCCCAACTGGGAGTAGCTATCCTTTCAAATACAAGGATTATCATTTCCTCACTGTGCAGCTTCTATAGTTCAAAGATATTATGTATTGATTACATTTGTCATAACACTGAATGAAAAATCGGAGTCATATATTAAAATCAAGCCTTTCATTTTCACCTTATTTTTATCATGTAAACATTATTATATATCTATTTTTCACACCTGCAGGTAGAGAGGAACTGTTTATTGAAATAGGAATAGAGATTGTTTTCTCAGCATAAGCATCTACCTGGAGGAGAAAATTAGATTCGTGTGAAGCATCGAGACCGCAATTCTAAATCAATAACCACAAGGACAAGCATTACACAGAGCATACACAGAAGACAGGGACACTCATTATTACAAAGGACTGTTACAAGAGTTAGTCAATGAATGATTTGTAGAGTAATTCCTTCAGTGATTAAACTTTGGGACATGAATTTCATCTGAGCATAATGTTGTTATAATTGGAGAAAATTGGAGGAGGGCCATGTGAGAAATATGTGTGTGCGCACATATCTTCTCTGTATATCTAATAATATGAGGACATAAACCAAGATGCCAAGAGAGAGAAAAGACCATGTTGATGTGTTTGGGAGTATGGCAGTCTTGCTGAAGAGTCGTGAGAGGTTGAAGAAATGAGTGGAATCATACCATGAAGATGGTGTCCAAGTGGAAGGGTCTCAGTGTGGGGCAGGAGGCTGAGAGAAAGCACACAGCAGTGCAAATCTCAGAGGTTCGAACAGCTCTGAGAAAACTCACACAATTAACTCATCCTATCGCTCAGTGGCACACTGGGTGTGACCACTCGTGCAGGGTGTTTGCTGTAATAGAACTGAGCTTCCATCAAGGATTGCAGAGCCCAGTTGCAGGACAGAGCAATGACAACAGAAGCCCTCCATTCCACCCAGAAGGCAGGTCTAGTGACAATTGTACCTATCTGTAAGGGGGCCTATCGTGATACAAGGTGGGGCATTTCAAGAACCCATAATCTGCTCAACTAACATTCATCTTGCAGAATGTAAAGATTTAAATAACCAAGACAAGTAAAAAATTTTGAGTGTGCTAATTGCCTCTCTCATTGTTGTGAGTAAATCACTGACAGGAGGCAACTTGAGGAAGTGCTGTTTGGATGAACAGTTTGAGACACAGTCCATCACAGGAAAGTCCTGGAGTCGTTAGCACTAGATGGATGGTCACTGGCTCTGCATCAGGAAACAGTGGGATGAGTGTGGGCTCTTGGATTGCTTTCTCCCATTTGTTCATTCTAGGTGACAGCCATGGGATGGTGGCGCACACATTCAGCGTGCTGCTCATTCTAGGTGACAGCCATGGGATGGTGGCGCACACATTCAGCGTGCTGCTCATTCTAGGTGACAGCCATGGGATGGTGGCGCACACATTCAGCGTGCTGCTCATTCTAGGTGACAGCCATGGGATGGTGGCGCACACATTCAGCGTGCTGCTCATTCTAGGTGACAGCCATGGGATGGTGGCGCACACATTCAGCGTGCTGCTCAGTTGCACTTTTCTAAAGCACCTGCACAGTCATCTCCAGGGCTCTGTTTCTTCGGTTGTATGAAATCCAGTCAAGTAGACAATGAAGGTTTGCCCAAACCTTAAAGAAATTAGATGCAAAAACAGCTTTTCTTTTTCTTTTCTTTTATTAATCTCCCTCTCCTCTTTCTCTCTCTGTTTGTGTGTTTGTGTGCACATGAACCAAGCCTTTTTGTTTGTGTGAATTCAAATTCATGTATCCTTGCATGCACATTCGAAGGATGACATTGATGTTGGCTGTCTTTCCCAATGGTTCTTGAACTTGATATTGGTATTGGTATTGATATTGATAATAGTATTAGTATTAATTAGTACTTTGAGACAGGATCTCTTATAGAACCTTCGCTCACCTATGTAGCCATACTGTCTAGTCAGTCAACATTTGATGTTCCCTCCTCTCAGGCATTCCTGGCTCTTTATGTGGGCTTCCAAACTCAGATCCATCTACTTGCACAGCAAGCAGTTTGGCCACTAAACTAGTTCCTCAACCTTGGCATTATGACTTTTGATAAATGAAGGATTATCACAAAAAAAATGTGTATTAATCTACTGATTTGTGAAGTTGGATAGTTCCTGCTTTGCCTGGGTTCTAAGGTACATCATTATGTTATTTGTTTAAGACTTTTTGACTTTTTAATGTAGGTGCTTTAGTAAATACAAACTTCCTTCTTAAGACTGCTTTTATTATATGCCATAGGTTTCAGGATATTATATTTTCATTTTTTCACTTAATTCTATTAATAATTTTTTTTGTAACTTAATTTCTTCAGTGATTTTTCCCCATCATTTAGCAGCATGTTGTTCAGTCCCCATGAGTTTGTACATGTTCTGTAATTCCTCTTGATGTCGGTTTCTAGTTTCATTCCATTGGAGTTAGATACAATATCTAACCAAAATTATCTCAATTTTCCTATATTTGTTAAAAGACTTGTTTTGTGTCCTAGAATATGATCTGCTTTAAAGAAACATCCCTGGGCACTGAGAAGATAGATTCTACTCTGCAGTGTTTGCATGGAACTTTTTGAAAACATCTTTTGGGTTCATTTGCTTGATGATGTCATTTAGCTGAGATGTTTTACTGTTTATATTTTGTCAAGATAACCTATCTGTTAGCAATCAATAATAAAGAATGAAGTTTTGTTATCTGCAGGAAAATGATGCCACTGGAGGCAATCTTATTAAGCAACTTGGGCAAGAAAGACAAATACTGTGTCTTCTCTTGCTTGTAGTTCCTATGTTTTATATAGATACTCTAACTTTTATATACACAGATAAAATCATGTTTGTATATGTGGCATGAACGCAAAAATAAAAGTATCCAGGAAACTATCTAGGGGAACAAAGGACATTAGTGGTGAAGAAAGAAAGTCAGAGTAGAAATGTTAAAAATGCTAAAAATCACTCAAAGTCTATTGAACCCTGGTATGAAAATACCCTTATGTAACACAGTATCCTGTATAATGAATATGCATGATGAAAAGATTTTAATTGTATGAAATGTCTGTCAATAGCAGTAATTTTTTACAGTCTTCCTTAGTCCTGGAAGTTACTGCTGATCTGCCTGGAAGGTGGGTGTTGGTATTCTGTCTAAGCTCCACCCTACATCTACCTGGCAATAGCCAGGTACGCCCTGCCCCATAGATCTGGCCCACTATAAAAGGGGCTACTTGCCCCTCCTCTCCCTCTTTGCTCTCTCTCTGCTCTCCCACATACCCTCACCCCTCTGCCCCTTGGGCTCTCCTCCCTCCCCCCTCTCCAAGTGGTCCTGGCCAGGCCTCCACTTCTCTCTCTCTCTCTCTCTCTCTCTCTCTCTCTCTCTCTCTCTCTTCCCCCCACTAACTCCCATCCCCTACCCTGAATAAATTCTATTCTATACCATGCCTCTGTGTATGTGGTCCCTCAGGGGGAAGAGGGGCCTGTTGGGGTTTTGTCTAAGCTCCACCCCACACCTACCTGGCAATAGCCAGGTATGCCCAGCCCCAGAGATCTGGCCCACTATAAGAGGGGCTACTTGCTCCTCCTCTCTCTCTTTGCTCTCTGCTCTCCCACACTCTCTCACCTCTCTGCCCCTGGGGCTCTTCCCCCCTCCACGTGGTCATGGCCGGCCTCCACTCTCTATTCTCTCTCTCTCTCTCTCTCTCTCTCTCTCTCTCTCTCTCTCTCCCTCTCTCTACCACTAACTCCCAATAAACTCTATTCTATACCATGTCTGTGTGTGTGTGTGTGGTCCCTCAGGGGCAGAGGTGCCCAGGCAAGGGCCCGCCTGGACACCTTTCCCCACGCCGCCTAGCCTCACTCACCTAACCCCCTATACTCCCCCCTTTTAAGCCCCTTCATCTTGGTGCCTAAAGTCCTTCAGGGCCCTGACAAGGGCCTGCCCAGGCACCCCCTTCCCTCACGCTGCCATGCCACACTCCCTTAACCCCCATCCTCTCTTTTTAAGACCCTTCATTTGGTGCTGTGACTTCGGATGAGAAACACTTTGGGTTTTGGCTTAAGCCCTTTCAGTGGAGTCTGGAGGTGGGCTGTGAAGACGGAGCTGCCCCCATCCTTCCTTATCAATGCAAACCCTGGTCATATATGTAGGCCCATATCTTTAGAAAATAAATACATCATTTTCATATCCATTTTACAAACAATATTGATAGCAAAATGATATTTGAAAGTTTCTGGAAGTCATACTTACACATATGTAACTGGTCACCAATTAGCTGCTGCAGACAACTAACTTGCTTCTAGCTTTCAGTTTCCGCCATTGAAAATCTTGACATGTTTAAAACAGACGGGACACAGATTGGGCTGACCTCCTGGAGTAATAAAAAGGAGGAGGTAGGCATCATGCCTGTTCATCTCTCTGCTTCTAGAGTATTGTAGAATTTTCTTCACAGTTGAGAGACCTATGATGATAGCAACATGTTAATTTATAAATATATAATGTATTATTTTGGCCAGAATTACAGTATTTTATTTGAGTCCAACTACTATAAAGATTATTTCTCACAAATCATTTTCTCTTCAGAATACTTTTGACTTGTCAGAATTTACATTAGGGATTGATTAATCACAGCTCACTAAAGTTTTTGTAGTGAATCAAAAAAGTGTTTTTTAAAATGTTAATGTGCCACACCAACCCCAGTAGTTCCTGTGTGACAAAAAATTCCACAGGCTGAGGTGTTTTTTTACCCCAAAGAGGGAAGTCTCCTGGGAAGGCTGTCAAACTTTCCAGCTGGAGGATAATTCTGAGCCCGATCTCAAAAAGCAGTTTACTCTAAATTTCCTCTTTTTTTCCCTTCACAAGGGTATCCTAATGGCCCAGCGATAATCTGTTCTTTGAAGTTGACTCACTGACTGCACACTTTTTTAAGAATTGCAATGCTTTGCCTCATAGTCATTTACATAATTACAACCTTCCAACCACATGCAGGCTTACATGGCTGTGCGTATGTAGATGAGGGTGGCTCTGACTCTGTGGTACGGGAAAGCATTGATTAAGTCAAGAAGCGTTTACCTTGTAAAAGCTAAATGTTAGATAAGGATTTCTCACACACACACACACACACACACACACACACAAAAACTTATTAAGACCCGGGGGTATAAGAAACGTCAAACTCTTTGAAGGTTTACTGTAAACTACAAGTGACTCTGTATTCTAATCAGGAAGACTGATGGCATCTGTAAATTGATCCCCTGAATCTGTTACATGAGAAACATTGTACCTGATTGATTTTGCATTTCCTTGTGCCAAATGGTTATGATAATTGTGCCTGCCTCACTGGCTACATCTTTTGAAATGGTAATACCAACTCTTCCTGTGTTAAAATCCTTACTTTAGAGCTCCTAAATACATTCAGATTCAAACTGCCTCTGTGTGTAAATCCAAAGTTCCTCCTCAGATCTGAATCTTCCCGGCTGGGACCGGGACCGTCTGTGGCATTAATGTTTACATTAGCATATATTACTTATGCTTAATGATATACACAACAGATCCTGATACCCTCCTTTGGCTCTGACAGTCCTTCTGTCCCTTCTTATATGAAGCTCCCTGAGCCTTGAAGGGGGTGATAGTGAGGTCTTCTTTGTGACTGACCACTGCAATGATCCCTGAGTCATAAATATATACGTTTGGTGCCTTATCTGCCAGGACAAGGTTTTTAATCCCTTAAGTGAGTCCATTTGTGCATTTGGCCTAGTGAGTCTTTGGCTTACTTTCTGGGGAGTATAGTTCTCCCTTCTTGTGTGCACCTTCTCTTGGTAATAGTTGGTAGGGTGGCTAGCAATCTCAGTGCTTTTTTTTCTTCAGCATATTTTAACTGAGGCTGTTTCTTAATTTTGTCCCATTTCCCAGTGAGTGTCTCTTGCAGGCCCATAATCAGTATAGGCTTCTGCATTATCAACTCCTGGACCCACTTGCTCTGCCTGGTTATTGCCCGTTGAGTCTTTTCCCTTTTGATGTCCTGGACAGTGAATAATACTCACAGTTGCTGGCTTCATTAAGACATCTAAGAGGTTCAAGATTTTCTGTTGGTTTCCTCTGATGTGAACAGTCTTTTTGGCATATATCCCTGTGGGCATGGGCAGTGGCAAAGGCATACCTGTTATCTGTGTGGATGTTGATTTTCTTGCTGGTTCCAAGTTCCAAGGTCTTGGTGAGGGCAACGAGCTCCACTTTCTGCGTTGACATGCCAGGGGGTAAAGATTCTTCTACCCAGATGACATTTGTACCCTCCACCATAGCAGCACCTGCTTATCTCTGTCCATCATGGAGAAAACTGCTCCTGTCTGTAGCGACTTTCAGGAAGGGTCAGTCTCTCTTTTTGGGCCAGTTAGCTGCAGCCCATTGGGCAGGAAGTATATCTGCCCCCCTCCATTTTGGAGAGTATGTCTTACTCCAACAGAGAGTAGGAACAGTCTGGGGTGACCCTAAATGAATGGGCTACTCATCCCATCCCTAGGTCCCCACATCCCTAGGTTCTTCAGGTAGTCCATGAATATATTTTTGGTGCCAGTGGCTTCTTGGACTCAAGATCTTTTCTTGGAAACAGAGCCATTGGCTTGGATGACCAAGTGTTGAGCCCCTCTGTCCACCAAGAACTGAGTGGGTTTATTTTCACAGTTATCCTGGGTTGGGGGAGGTGGTCAGAAACCCCATCTCCCCTAGTCACTGTCTTCACCCAGGGCTAACACCTGGGTTTGCTATTTGGGGGCACTTTTCCCAAGACTTGGGAATTCCTGCCCCCAGCTTCTATTTCTCAGGGCACACTCTGGCTCAGTGGCCTCTCTCCTTACAGTATGCACACTGGTCCTTTTCTGTCTCTCTATTCTGCTTTTTTGAACTATTATAGCCAGGATTCTCTGTAGCTTCCTTTCTTTTTTTTCCCATTTCTTCTCCTCCTCTGTCTCCCTGTCTCAGCAAACTGCACTAAATCTCTCTACAGACCTTCTCAGCAACCTGCACCACATCCCTCTAGCCTCTGAAGCTTTTTCCTGATATCTCTATTAGCCCCATCTATAAAAGCCATTGTCATAGTAGCTTTCTATTCCTTGCCCCTGGAGTCATAGCGTGTATATTGGCAGAATGCCTCTAGAAAAGCTGCAGGTGACTCATCTGGTCCCTGCTTAACCTTACATACCTTGATCAAATTTGTGGGCTGCAATGCCCTCAAGACCTACCAATGGAGTCTTGTGTTGGTCCTTCAGGTGCCTCTTACCTTTTGTTTGATGGGGTATTCTTTTTGGCTTCCTGTATTACAAATAAAACAGTCTCAAAGAGATTAATCAGTCTCTTGGGAAATATGCCCTTAGTGAGAGAGCTACGGTGGTATCAGGGTAGTGGTCTCAGGTCTCCTCATGCTCCACTCCTGTGGTCTTCTTTAAGTATAAACTGAGCATACTATTAGCCATTTTATAAACTATAAGATAGACATAACACCTAGTTTATCATCCCTGACAATTAAACAGAACCTTTTCATCTGTATTATCTTAAAAGACTGTCAGAATTAACACTTAAGAATTAACATTGTAAGAATTGACCCATGTCTCGGCTTTAAATTTTATGTCACCTGAAAGTCATTTATTTAAATCTATATCAACTTTCTCAAGATTAAACAGCTTGGGCAGTCTATAAGACTAACAGTCTTCAATACCATCAGAAATCTAAGAATGACTAATATTAACTGAAAATATATAGAAAGCTTAACATAGCTTCTAAGACTCAAACATCATATTCCATGGATTTTGACATTTTTGAAAACCAACTATCTATATAAAGTAATGTAGACTGTTGTCTGTTAAACTATCTTCAGCTATTTCTGATTAAAACCTAGAAAACACCCTAACAGAGCCTTATATTTTTATTTGGCCCTAAACTCACAGGCTTAAACATCTCAGATCAGTAATAATAACAACAAAGAACTGGGTGTAATCCTGTACTTTCAGATTTTTAGTATTTATACCAATGAAAACCTTGATTTTATATCAAAATAAAATCTGTATCAAATAAGAACTTATGCCTTGAACTTAACAATTATAAAGATTTTTATCAAATGAAATTATGTCTATATAATTAATTTTATTTTTCTCCCCATTTTAAATCTGACCATTTCTATATACTCTAGGAAGACAATTTCTTCAAGCTGAATATGGGTGTTGAGATATGAAGGGGAGTGGTATTTTCTGTAATGTAAATCTCAAAACAAGATTTTAGTATCACAAAGACAGATTTTTCATTTAATATTTTAGAATCTAGTCTTCTGGAGGGCTCCCTTATTTTGATCTCTATCCCAGAGGAACAATATAACCATAAAGTTTAATATCACATTGATCATAATAATTTAAACAATTTAAAATAAAAGAAATAAACCATCTGTACCAACTTAAACCCAGAATTCTCACACCTGCCACATTGAGTGTCTTGTCAAGACTTATTTTCCCCACTAAGGGCATCAGAACTCAAATATTTTGTCTCTCCTTTTGTTCTACATTGGCATGCTTGAGTCCCATGACCTGATTTTGGTGCCACACAGAAAGAGTTGTTTTTTATTCAGTCTAAAGTCCAAGATCGTCCATCTAAGTCTAAGAACACAGAAAACATACAAAACAACACCACATAGACAGCCTGACCCTGCCACCGTCAGGCCTCTAGATTCAAGCACACAAAGCAAGGAAAATCACACAATTTGCCCATAGAGGGGCCCAGTTTTCAGACACCAGGTGCCCCTGCACACACTGCAGGAACCAGATAAACCAGATTCAGCAAAACATGGTTCCCACCATTACTGCCTTGCTGTTTACAGATGGAGAAGGGCCTTATTCAGCCCTGTCCAGGGCCTAAAGCTTCCTCCAGACCCCCGCAGTATTGACTCTAGCGCAGCTGCTAGTCGAACACATCACACCAGACAGGGTCTCCAAGCCCCAGAAGCTTGCAATCAAAACCGAAATCTTCAGAAAGGCTTATAGACTCAGACTTTGACAAATGGTGAGACAGAGAAAACAAACCACGAGAAAACCAGATGGCCAGGAGGCCATATAAGTTCTCCAGTTCAGGAGAACTAACATGTCCTCTCCAACACTCAGATGGGAATCTTCCAGGGGTTCCTGGAGTTCCCCCAAACTTCCTGGGACTTCTCCTAGGGTCACAGCCTGTGGTTTACCAAGCACGTCTACTCACCACAGTCCTCTGGTCTCACAATCTGAGAGAACAGCTGCCCACCAAAAGCACACATCTCCTCAGATTCAGAAAAAAGTGCAGAACAAACACTCAGGACATTTAGAACAAAGACACCAGCCAGCACACACACATTCCAGTGGGGGTTCCCCTTACCTCCAAGTCGATTCTCATGTGTGAAGGATAGTTGCATTTCCCTGCCAACACACCAAAAAATTTAAGACCCAAAGAAACTGAGGGCACCCCAGCACCCCACACCTTGGAAGGCAACATCAACATCACTCGCAAGATACAGTCTTGATGTAATTAGCAAGAGGATTTTTTTATTCCAGAGCTCTGGGTTCCACAGCCATACACTGTGCAGGGGTAGAGGACTGTGGACCCCGAGCAACTCAAGTCAGGGGTATTTAAAGGGAAAAATCACAATGCAAGGGGTGGAAGACAATCATACACGGGACAGGAAGCACAGAATGAACAAGTCAGGCAATAGTTTATGCTTTAAGGAAGGTTAAAGATTATCAGGAGCAAACATCCTTGGTGCATTGTATAATTAAACATTGGGCCAGTCATCAGATGAGCTAGTTCCTGGGACAGGGTGGGCTATTTCTTGAGGCCAAAGGTCTCATCTCAAGCTGAGGGCAGAAAGGCAAGTTACTCAGTGACTCAGTGCTAAGCTAATTGCTGGGGTCTAAAAATATTGAGTTGGGGGGTCTCTCAGTGCCTGCTCTGGAGACTTGAAGGTCTAAGTTGAGCACAAGATAAAATCGAATAACTACATTCCTTCTGTCACCCAGCATGTTGGTGTTCTTAGGTCAAAGGTGACCCCATGGAAGATAAGCTAGAAAGAAGGCTCTGCTCTGGGACCAAGGAGGTCTTTTTGTTTATAGCTTTCCTCTTTCTAATCACTGGATCAGCATTTAGTGCTATCACAATAGCACACAATGGCCCGTTGTTTACACAAGAAGTATCTGCCTGATGGCATGTGGTGAGTGTTTGAGGTATATATGTATGGTTATGTTGTATGTGTATGTCAGTGTGTATAGGTTTATATGTATTTGAAGGTATGTGGGTGTGGGTATATGGTGGTGTCTGATTGTGGCGTGTGGGGGAAATGTGTATTTGAAATGTATGTGGGCAGTATTGTTGTATATGTGATATTATGTTGTTTGTGTGTGTGTGTGTGTGTGTGTGTGTATGGTAGCACCTGATATATGTTTGGGGTATGCATATTTTACGTATGTACATTTGGTATGTTGTCTGTGGTATATATGTATGTGGTTTGATAAAGCTATGTATGTGGCAGTATGTGTGTGATTTGTTTGTGGATATGTGTGTTGTGAGGTGTGTATACGTGTGATATGATGGGTGCATTATGAACATTTATGCAAATTAGATATATAAGCAAAATTCGTGGCTTTAGCATGACCCCCTTGAACCTTTAGCTTTTCCTCTACATTTTCCTGGCTCTCTTAAAATATATTTTTCCATCAAAGGAAATTTTGTTCAAAATTTAGGGAAATGTTGTTACTCAAATGTTGAGAACAATGACCCATGTGTCTGTTGTAGCAGCTGAGCTGGCAATGAGTTGGATGTGAAGAGAACAGAGATGGGGACCCTAGAAGAAGCCTCACTGCTTACACTGATTTGTTATTCATTGGGGGCATGCTTAACTTTCTCCAGGAGAAGAAAAGGGTTATTAGAAAGCTAGAGAATGTTTTTTAATATTAATATTCAGGAGACTTTCAGAATAAATATCAGGCTGTGTGCTGGGCTATGCATTTACAGTGGTGTTTGCAATTTTGGCATACATATATACATATATATGTATACATATGTGTATATATATATATATATATATATATATATATATATATATATATATTCTGATTGCAGCCCACATTCTTGTTCTTTTAGAGTGAGTGCTCTGGTAAGAAAGAATACAGCCACAGAGGTACACGCCACCACTGCAAACAGAACAGATGTTCAGTAGGCTGTGTGCACAGGGCAGAGAAAGGCACAGTGGTGAAGTGTACTATGATTCTAACAAGCAGGAAGCTGACTAGACAAGACAAGGAGCTTCTGTGAAGAAGTGGCAAGGCAGGGAACCTGGAGAAATGATGGGAAAGATTTGTGTTCGGGTCATCTTTCCATGTGAAGTCTGAAGAGAAATGACTGAGTTCTGTCAACAAGTGACAAGAAATGATGTAGAAAGGGCTGTTAGAGCCTGAGAGAGCCACAGAGGACATGCCAAGGGCATGCAGTATGCAGAACATGTGTGGGGTCTGGTAAGAGAAGAACTGTACAATTCTAGTAACACACAGGGCCTTTAAACACAGAGGACAGGAATCATCACTTCAATGCTGGTAACATTACAATGGTCATGGATAAAAGTTCTTAATTTATAGGTGCATGCTGAAACATCCAGGAGTAGATGATAAGTTTCCCAGCAACGGCTATAACATAAAACTTGGTGTTAGGAGCTTAAGATATTATTCTCTCTGTATACATTGGGATTATTCTAAAGGCCACCATGATTAGTTCCTATTAGAGGTGCTGGTCTGTTATGAACATCTTTTGGAGTTGCATCAACATGCCCACTGATACAAACTGCTGAGTTTTTCTTCTGTTTTCCATACAGTTTAAAGTTTTGGCAAAAGCACAAAGTTCAAACTCACCTCTCTCAGGGAGCACCTCTCTCAGGGTCCTTAGGATCACAATTCTCATTTATCCCTTTCTCATAACTTGGGTCTTTTAATGGTCTCTGCCTCAGTCAACCATCATTGAAGCAGCCATGAAATGTATTATGCATTTACAGGGCACCTTATAGAATAAGACATATGACATTTACAGAGTTCTTGAAACCAACAGATCTCAGGAAATCCCATACCAGCATATCTGAATTAAGTAGAACCAGGATGGGGAGAAAGGTCCTGTTGTTTGAGTCCCTGTCTTGGTCCCAGATCCTGAGATCCAGAGTCCCCATAAGTGGACAGCCTTTACCATTTGTGGGTGCTTCCTAGGTATTTCCTAAAATTGGGGATTTTTGTCTCTACTGCAGGACAATCTTTGGGCATCACAGAGTATAGTCAGAACTGTGTTCTTCTGTGAGAATCATCAGTGTGGTAAATTCATGCCAAAAGCCTGTCTTAGCTGGTCTGAAGGAGACAGACACCTCAACATTCAAATGGTCATGTGGCAACTGATTTCCACATCCTGAGGGGATTCTGAAGCAAGAGGGCACAACTCAGAGATGCCTTCCCAGATTGCTCATGAAAAGCTGGACTTTGTGTTCCTCTATCTCACAAGCACCTAACCCTCAACTGTCATCCAACAGGCAAGGAATGAGATGGCTGCCTGGAAATTGGCAGTTCTGTTTCTGCTCTTAGAGGGAGCAGCTGGAAACACCTGGCTTTTGTAGGAACTGCTTACCTTGGTGTGTCTGGTTTGAGAAGCACACCCTTAGCGGAGATAAGTGTTGCGATAAGTGGCTTGGAAACGGCCCAGCTCTAACCACAACCCTCAGCTCATTGGCAGGGAACTCAGATCCTTGCCAGCCAGCAGAGATTGGGCATGAGTCTGGTCCAGGTCCACACAGCCAGGTTGCAGACCAAGGCCCTCCGCACTCAGGGCTGGACCTCAGCCATCTCAATACATCTGTTGCCAGTTTCTAAGCCTCTGCTGGCTCCTGTTCTGCAAGAGCCTTTATAGCCTGGACTGGTTGCATCTCCATCTGCATCTGAGGCAGTTCATTTCAGGGACCTTGTTCTTTACTTCATTAAATATCCCTTAACACAGCATTCACCAGGTTGAGAGGTGGGAGGGGGAAAAGCTTGTTCAATTTGAATATATTTTAATTTTCTGATGATCATGATTAGGTTAATGCCCCAAGAAACAACTAGGAGTATCTTTCACTGCTTCCTGCAGTATTTTAATATTTTTTTTTATATTTTGTTGTTTGTTTTTGAAACAAGGTCTCATGTAGCCCAGGCTGGACTCAAGCTCCCTATGTAGCTAAAGATAACCTTGAACTTCTTAGCTTCTTCCCTCGAACTCGCAAGTGCAGGTCTTATGAGCACTGCTTTCAGCATTAGGAAGTTCACACTAAACAGTTTATTAAGCTCTGAACAGTCACTGCTTTCCCAGGCCAAAATTCCTAAGACCCTCTACACTCTTCCACAACAACACGTTCTGGTTTGTCACAGCAATACTCCACAATCCTGGTACCAATTTCTGTCCTGCTCAGGTTCTTATGGCTGTGATAAAGGCCACAAGAAAAGCAACTTTTGGAGGGAAGCATTTATTCAAACTTATAGCTTATAATCCATTTGCCAAGGAAGCCAGGCATGAGTTAAAGACAAGCTGAAGCAGAGACCCAGAGGAAATCCACTCACGATCTTGCTCTCAAGATCACATTAAACTAGATCTTTTACTCAGGCCAGGACTGTCTGCTGAGGAACAACAGGATGTACTCCCCTACAACAACTAACAATCAAGAATATTCTCCACAGATGTGCCCATAGACAACCCCATGGAGGCAGATCCCCACTGCAAGCTCCCTCTTTCCAGGTGAGTCAAGTTGACAACAATGGTTAGCCACCATAGGTTTGCACAAGTCCAGGCACACATATGTTCTCTGTGTCTGTGTCTGTGTGTCTGTGTGTCTGTGTGTCTGTGTGTCTGTGTTTCTGTGTGTCTGTGTGTCTGTGTGTCTATGTGTCTGTCTGTCTCTCTCTCTCTCTCTCTCACACACACACACACACTACTATTTTATTCATTATTTCAAATATACCAACAGTGCAATTCTAGAACAAGGTGTTCCCACTTTGCTTGTGAATTGTCATCATAAATCTCACAGAGAAAATCTGGAGACCAAGACCAAGTTGAAACTTAACACCTTAAAAGACTAAAGTTTGGAGTGGAAGGTCTTCATCTTGAACATTAAAAGAGCAGAAGAAATGTAAAATGCAAGGTTCCCCTCCCCATCTTTCACTCCGACCAGGATGTGAGCTTCCCAGGGTAAGTACACCCTCCTGCAGGTACCTGCAGGCAGGGTGGTTTATGGTATCTGCCATGCCCGATGCTCAGATGGCCCTATGATCAACAGAGTCCTGGCAAGCAGCACAAATACCTAAACAAACACCCAGTTCCATAGAGTAATTCTCCAAAGCAAATGGATGCTACTAGGATTATAGCTCTTAGTGATTTCAAAGCTTCTGGCAGCCCTGAGGCTTGCCAGACCTATGGTCATGAGCGGCAGAGGCTGTGATGGTATACAGGGAGCCTATGCTTGACTTGTAGGGACTCTGGACAGTGTAAGGCCCCACTGTGAGCCAGTGACCCAAAGGGGCTGGAAGGAGGACCCTGTCTTGCAGGATCTGCTCCTCAGGAGCACCACCTAGGATCACCTACCTTCTTAAACTCCAAAAACCTAGCAAATCTTACAGTATTTACATGCCTTTTCTATATAACAACTTTGAAGCTGAAGGTACCACATAGCCCTGGAGACTCCGTTACTTTGTCAAATGCAGAACAAGGCTCTACTCCTAAAGACACCCCCTTGAACACTGTGATGAGTTCCCAGGTCCCAGGTCATGGCTCATCAAGGACCTGACGGGACCTTCCAGAAGCGAGAGCTGAAAGGAGCTGACGGGAGTTGTCTCAGTCTTGTTGCTGCTCAAGGAGAAAGCAGTGGAGCTCCACAGACAGCTACCTAAGCTGGGTGGAGATAGAGAGCAGCTCTCAGCTAAATGTCTTCCTGATGCAGTCTAGACCTGTGATGCCAAGCATGAGGAAACATGTCATAGAGAGAAGAGCGTCAGGAAGGTGCATATGTACAAAGCCACTCCTCCCGCACACCGCTCAACGCATCTCAAGTTGAGTGCCATCAGTTAGCTGCAGCCAGTGCTCTTGACGTCATGCACACGTGGCAAAGTTATCCACCTCAGGACTCCAAAGAACTGCCCCCTAGTGTCATGGTGAGTCTATTTATTTATTTATTTATTTATTTATTTAGAGACAGGGTTTCTCTGTGTAGCCCTCGCTGTCCTGGAACTCACTCTGTAGACCAGGCTGGCCTCGAACTCAGAAATCTGCCTGCTTCTGCCTCCCAAGCGCTGAGATAAAAGGCTTGCGCCACCACTGCCTGGCTTCAGGCTGAGTCTTTAACTCTATGTATGTGCGCACCTGGTCTTCCCATAATTTAAACTATCTCTTAGCTGCTGCAGGCACTCTCGTCTGACTCAGTGCCTTCCCCTTATTTATGACTTTTTCTTTTTTCTTTTTGGTTTTGGTTTTTCAAGACAGGGTTTCTCTGTGTAGCTCTGGCTGTCCTGGAACTTACTCCATAAACCAGGCTGGCCTCAAACTCAGAAATGTGCCTGCCTCTGCCTCTCAAGTGCTGGGATCGAAGGTGTGCACTGAGACTAGAACCCAGGTTCTCGTGCTTGCTGGTTAAGCACTCTGGGCTCCTCACTCATTTTCTAAACTTAATTTTCTCAGGTTATTACCAGCACACTCTGTCCTACCCACAAGCAGTAGTGGCAGGGGAATCTATGCCTTGTGTTCACACAGATCGGTTGCAGCTAACAAGCACTGGTTTCATGTCTCCCGGCTTGCTCTGCCACAGCACTGCATTTTTGTGCTGCCCTTTATGGAGGATTTACCTCTTCTTCATTGTCTCATCTTGTGGAGTTTGAGTGAAAACCCGTCCTGCATTGGCTTAGGTCTTTGAATACATGTTCCCAGGTGGTGGCCATGTTTGGGGAAACTGTGGAACCTTTGGGAAGTGCAGCTTTGATGGAAGAAGCCCTGCTGGTCACTGAAGGCCCACTGAAAGTGGAAGGCCTTACAACTCCAGTTCTTCCCCATCCCCTACTCCACACTCCTCCCTGCGTGCGGATTGAGAAGTGAGCCCTCAGTTTCATGCACTAGGTGCCTGCTGCCCTGCCAATCCAACAGTTAGGAACTCTTAATCTTCTGGAAAGGTAAGCAAAAATAACAGTTCTGCCCACTCTTTGGTTATGGTATTTTATCTTGGCAATAAAAACTACCTAATACACACTGAATCATATCTTTTTATTAGATATTTTATTTATTTAAATTTTAAATGTTATCTCCTTTCCCCTCTGAAAACTCCCTATCCCATTTTCCCTCCCCCTGCTCACTGACCAACCCACTCAGGCTTCCCTGTCCTGGCATTCTCTTGCACTGGGGCATGGAGTCTTCACAGGACCAAAGGCCTCTCCATTGATATCCAACAAGGCCATCCTCTGCTACATATGGGTGCCTCCATGTGTACTCTTTAGTTGGTGGTTTATTCCCTGGGAGCTCTGGAGATACTAGTTGATTCATATTGTTGTTCCTCCTGTGGGTCTGCAAACCCCTCAGCTCCTTGGGTCCTTTCTCTAGCTCCTCCATCGGGGACTCTGTGCTCAGTCCAATGGATGGCTGTGAGCATCAACTTCTATATTTGTTAGGCACTGGCAGAGCCTCTCAGGAGACATCTATATCAGGCTCCTGTCAGCAAGCGCTTGTTGGCATCCACATTAATGTCTGGGTTTGGTGACTGCATATGGGATGGATCCCCAGGTGGAGCAGTCTGTGGGTGGCCTTTCCTTCAGTTTTTGTTCCACACATTGTCACTGTATCTCCTGTCATAAGGTATTTTGATCCTTCTTCTAAGAAGAACCAAAGTATCTATACTTTGGTTTTCCTTCTTCTTGAGCGTCATGTGGTCTGTGAATTGTATCTTGGGTATTGTGAGCTCCTGGGCTAATATCCACTTATCAGTGAGTGCATACCATGTCATGTATGTTCTTTTGTGATTAGGTTACCTCACTCAGGATGATATTTTCTATTTCCATCTGTTTGCCTAAGAATTTCATGAATTCGTTGTTTTTAATAGATGAGTAGTACTCCATTGTGTGAATGTACCACAATTTCTGTATCCATTCCTCTGTTGAAGAACATCTGGGTTCTTTCCAGCTTCTGGCTATTATAAATAAGACTGCAGTGAACATAGAGGAGCAAGTGTCCTTATTACATTTTAGCATTTTCTGGATATATGCCCAGGAGTGGTATAACCAAGTCATCAGGTAGCAATATGTCCAATTTTCTGAAAAACCGCCAAACTGATTTCCAAAGTGGTTGTACCAGCTTGAAATCCCACCACCAATGGAGGACTGTTCTTCTTTCTCCACATTCTCTCCAGCATCTGTTGTCACTTGAATTCTTGATCTTAGCCATTCTGACAGGTGTGAGGTGGTTGTTTGATTTGCATTTCCCTGATGACTAAGGATGTTGAGCGTTTCTTTAGGTGTTTCTAAGCCATTTGGTATTCCTCAGTTGAGAATTCTTTGTTTAGTTCTGTTCCCCATTTTTTAAAATAGGGTTATGGCACCCACATACATAAAAGTATCTTTGCTAAAGCTCAAAACACACATTGAAATTCACACAATAATAGTGGGAGACCAACATCCCACTCTCACCAATGAATAAATCATGGAAACAGAAACTAAACAGGGACACAATGAAACTAACAGAAGTTATGAACCAAATGGATTTAACAGATATATATAGAACATTTTATCCTAAAACAAAAGAATATACTGTCTTCTCAGCACCTCACTGTACCTTCTCCAAAATTGACCATATAATCAGTCACAAAACAGGTCTCAACAGATACAAGATGATTGAAATAATCCCATCATGGGATCCCATGATGATCCCATCAGATCATCACAGACTAAGGCTGGTTTCCAATAACAACAAAAATAATAGAAAACCCACATACACGTGAGAGCTGAACAACACTCTACTCAATGACAACTTGGTCAAGGAAGAATAAAAAAAAATAAAACACTTTTTAGAATTTAATGAAAATGAAAGCACAACAAACCCAAACTTATGGGATATAATGAAAGAAGTGCTAAGAGGAAAACTCATAGCTCTGAGTGCCTCCAAAAAGAAACTGGAGAGAACATTTACTAGCAGCTTGACAGCACACTGGAAAGCTCTAGAAGAAAAAGAAACTAATACACCCAAGAGGAATAGACAGCAGGAAATAACCAAACTCGGGGCTGAAATCAACCAAGTAGAAACAAAAAAAAATATTAAAAAAAAAATCAAACAAACCAGGAGCTGGATCTTTTAGAAAATAAGCAAGATAGACAAACCCTTAGCCAAACTAACCAGATGGCACTGAGACAGTATCCAAATCAACAAAATCAGAAATGAAAAGGGAGACATAACAGAAACTGAGGAAATCAAAAAAATCATCACATCTGAATCTTACTTTTATCTCCAAAGTCTAAATGCTGAGAGCTAAGAACATTTTTGCAATGCTTGTGAGTTCATGCTGGTATGGAAGTTAAGAGACTCTGCAGTTCTATTTTTTTTTCAGTGAAGTCTTAAAAAAAGTAATCTTGATGTTTTCCCACACATCAAACACACTTGTAAAGAAAAAAACAACACTATTTTGTATGACTAGGCCATGTGTCTAATTAAGTTCTGACCTCCAATACCTCCACAGTGCCAGTCACTCTCTCGGCAATGCCAAGGGGTTCTGTTTATCTTTGTTGTTGCTATGAAACTTGTTGTTGCTTACTACGCCACATAGGTTGGATTTTTTTCATTTTTCTTTGTTTAGGTTTTTAATTTGCAGTAGGAGTGTTAGGTTTGCTTTTAATTGGCCTTCAGGAAAACTCACAAAACTTCTGTGACTGGTGTACAATTAGAATGCCAGGGCCCATTGGATGGTTTGGCCAGTGAACTGCTCGCTGTGCAAGCATGAAGCTTGACATTCCCAGCACCCATCCAGGCCTGGAACTAATCTATAACCCAATGCTGGGAGGTCCAGATGAGATGATCTCTCATCCTTGTTGGCATTTGGTGAGCTCCACCTTCAGCCCTGTTCCAGGATGGAGGAAAGGAAGTGACAGAGAAAGACACTGGGAGCTGAACTCTAGCACACATATATACTCATGCACAGGAACACACATACACACACATATCACACACACACACACACACACACACATACACACCATGCCTCTATTGAAGTAACAGGCAGTTAAATCACTTTAAATCATAAAATGCCAATGGATCAACTACTAGGAGAGTAATTTATGAGTCACCTTTACACAACTCACTTTAGAGTGCATAAGGATATTTTAGTGCACGCAACTCCAATATTTTATAAAGAATTATTTCCCCATGTTCCAGGAACTTTTCCTGGAAAGCTGTGAACATGCTCCTACTCATTCCAGATAAGGCACTGTTTTAGTCAGGGTTTCTACTCCTGCACAAAGCATGGCCAAGAAGTAAGTTGGGTAGGAAAGGGTTTAATCAACTTTTACTTGCACCTTGCTGTTCACCAAAGGAAGTCAGGACTGAAACTCACACAGGGTAGAAACTTAGAGTCAGGAGTGGATACAAAGGCCATGGGGGAATGCTGCTTACTGGCTTATTTCCCCTGGCTTGCTCAGCTTGCTTTCTTATAGAACCCAAGACTACTTGCCCAGGGATGGCACCACCCACAATGGGCTAGGCCCTTCCACCTTGATCACTAACTGAGAAAATGCCTTACAGCTGTATCTCATGGAGGCATTTCCTCAAGGGAGACTCCTTTCTTTGTGATAACTCCAACATGTATCAAGTTGACACACAAAACCAGCCATAAAGGCACCAATGACAGAATAAAATATGACTTCACCAAGGTCCAAATGGCTGAATCAATGTGTGTATTGGGCTAACATAGAAAGCATAGGTGAAAGATGTTAGCATTCTTTCTAGGTTCTGCCCAGCAGTTACTTGGTAACAGTGAGGCAGGCCTGGCTTGCTATAAAAGGGAATGTTTGGCCCATCCTCACTCTCTCTGTACTTTCTCTGTCTGAATCTCTCTTCTTCTTCCTCCTCTTCTTCTCTCCACCTCCCTGACTCTCTCTTTCTACTCCCTTCTCAACTCCCCTCTGCATGCCGTAAAAAAACTCTTCTACACTACACCCATCCTGTGGCTGGTACCTCAGAGGGAAGGGATACCCCAGCATGGGCCCTCTGAGGCACCTCTCCCCACCTCACTATACCATGCTCTACAAAACATATTCTGGCTCTCTTTTTTTCATATAAAACACAACAAAAAGTTATTTACAGGAGCATGGGGAACCCCAAAAGCTTTAACTCTGGAGTCTTACCCCAGCATGGATGACTTCCCCATAGGTGGCATACATGAAGTGGCCAGCTTCTTTCTACACTATATACTATAGCACCTAAGACCACGAGACCATCACGATGGCACAAAGGCTGGGAGGTGCAGGAGGAAATGCCAAATGTCAAGAGGAGCCAATATAGGCTTAGATTTTTCTTTCTTTCTTTCTTTATTTATTTATTTTATTTTTTTTTTCGGTCAGTATAATTTTTCTTTTTTTTATTCGATATATTTTTTATTTACATTTCAAATGATTACCCCTTTTCTAGCCCCCCACTCCCCGAAAGTCCCATAAGCCCCCTTCTCTCCCCCTGTCCTCCCACCCACCCCTTCCCTCTTCCCCGTTCTGGTTTTGCCCTATACTTCTTCATTGAGTCTTTCCAGAACAAGGGGCCACTCCTCCTTTCTTCTTGTACCTCATTTGATGTATGGATTATGTTTGAGGTATTCCAGTTTTCTAGGTTAATATCCACTTATTAGTGAGTGCATACCATGAGTCACCTTTTGAGTCTGGGTTACCTCACTTAGTATGATGTTTTCTAGCTCCATCCATTTGCCTAAGAATTTCATGAATTCATTGTTTCTAATGGCTGAATAGTACTCCATTGTGTAGATATACCACATTTTTTGCATCCACTCTTCTGTTGAGGGATACCTGGGTTCTTTCCAGCATCTGGCAATTATAAATAGGGCTGCTATGAACATAGTAGAGCATGTATCCTTATTACATGGTGGGGAATCCTCTGGGTATATGCCCAGGAGTGGTATAGCAGGATCTTCTGGAAGTGAGGTGCCCAGTTTTCAGAGGAACCGCCAGACTGCTTTCCAGAGTGGTTGTACCAATTTGCAACCCCACCAGCAGTGGAGGAGTGTTCCTCTTTCTCCACATCCTCTCCAACACCTGCTGTCTCCTGAATTTTTAATCTTAGCCATTCTGATTGGTGTAAGGTGAAATCTCAGGGTTGTTTTGATTTACATTTCCCTAATGACTAATGAAGTTGAGCATTTTTTAAGATGCTTCTCTGCCATCCGAAGTTCTTCAGGTGAGAATTCCTTGTTTAACTCTGTACCCCATTTTTTAATAGGGTTATTTGGTTTTCTGGAGTCTAACTTCTTGAGTTCTTTATATATATTGGATATTAGCACTCTATCTGATGTAGGATTGGTGAAGATCTTTTCCCAATTTGTTGGTTGCCGATTTGTCCTTTTGATGGTGTCCTTTGCCGTACAGAAACTTTGTAATTTTATGAGGTCCCATTTGTCAATTCTTGATTTTAGAGCATACGCTATTGGTGTTCTGTTCAGAAATTTTCTCCCTGTACCAATGTCCTCAAGGGTCTTCCCCAGTTTCTTTTCTATTAGCTTCAGAGTGTCTGGCTTTATGTGGAGGTCCTTGATCCATTTGGATTTGAGCTTAGTACAAGGAGACAAAGATGGATCAATTCGCATTCTTCTGCATGCTGACCTCCAGTTGAACTAGATTTTTCAAAGACCTACTTTTAATGATAGTTTTTAAATGCACCAGATGTAGTAGGAAAGAAAGGCTATTAGGATATGGAAAAGGGGATCTATTTAGAAATTGTTCTTTCGAGCAAATTCCTTCTGCGTTATCAGGAAATCCGCAATTCAATTCAAAGGATATAGCAGTGGCAGCTCAATCCACTCACAAACACTTCATGAATACACTAGCAGCCCAGTCAGTGTCCAAATAGCAAACATGAATCAGCAGTGAGAGCATGACCTAGAAGGAATAGCCCTGTCTCAGCCAAATTGGCATGAGTTAGTAGGAACCAGAAGTATGAGGGACACTGGGAGAAGTTCTCAGCTGTGCATCTTTCAGCAAAGGCTGGAGACCAAGAAGTGTTGGCATATGCAAGCAAGTCTCCATCAGCATCCACTGGGCTCTATTTCTACTCCCTCCAAACATCACATGTCCTTCACAGGCCTTGCCTCAACCTGGAAGTCTGTGTTAGCAAAACTCCAAGTGAGTCTGTGTCAGTTGACATCTCTCTGCCAATCAGGCTGAGTCTGTGAAGGTGGCAAGAAGCCACCAGAGCACCACTGAAAGCTTTTTAGTGTGTTTCTTTCTATAACTTGTGACAAATAAAGCTCAGCTACATATTGTAAGGTCAACCAATGCACGTGTGTCATTAGCAAAATCCTTCTTCATGCATCCTTTCACACGCTTGATTTAGCAAAACATCCTTTCCCATGTCTGCTTCAAGAAACTACTCCTTCATGTGTTTGCCCCAGCAAAACGCCATCCAACACATCTGACTTTCCAAAGAGCCCCTAGGTTCCACTTCAATCCAATGACAACTCATCCTGGAAAGGAATGAAAACAATGAACAGACCTAGCCTTCGGTGAGAGGGCTTAAGCAAAAACCCACGGTGTTTCTCATCTGAAGTCACAGCACCAAATGTAGGGGCTTAAAAAGAGAGGATTGGGGGGTTAAGGGAGTGTGGCACGGTGGTGTGGGGGAAGGGGGTGCCCAGGCAGGCCCTTGCACGGGCACCTCTTCTCCCTGAGGGACCACATACACACAGGCATGGTATAGAATAGGGTTTATTCAGGGTAGAGCATGGGAGTTAGTGGTAGAGAAAGGCAGAGAGAGAGAGAGAGAGTAGAGAAGTGGAGTGGAGGCCTGCCATGACCACGTGGAGGGAGGAGAGCCCACAAGGGGCAGAGAGGTGAGAGTATGTGGGAGAGCGGAGAGCAAAGAGAGAGAGAAGGAGCGAGTAGCCCCTCTTATAGTGGGCCAGATCTCTGGGGTGGGGCATACCTGGCTATTGCCAGGTAGGTATGGGGTAGAGCTTAGACAGAATACCAACATACTCCAAAATACCAACATACTCCAATATTTACTTAATTAAAAAAGAAAAAGAAAAAAGAAAAGAAGTGACAGAAAATACTGCAAAGCAGGAATAGGGTTGTTGTTGAGATCTGGCTGTTTCATGCTGACATTGGGGCAATGTGTCTCTGGGGAACCTAGAGAAAGGGGTATGGGGGTGATTGTCTAGTCTCAGGAGGATTAGCTGCTTCCTTGCTGTCCAGAGTTTGTAGAGCCATCTGAGGATAGGTCAGGAGAACAGGTCAAGTAGAAGCTGTCTGTGTCTAGAGAAGCTGAGAGGAGATTGGAGCATCTGAAGGTTGCTTCTCTGGAGCTGTCCTGGATATGGCAAGGGCCTGGACTTAACAAGATGTTGGAACATATTAGTATAGGTAGGGAATATATAACTAAGTACATTTGGGAGAAACGAAAAATTTTAAGATGTACAATTGAAACCCAGAGGAATCCCACCCTTTGAACAGGTAGTAAAGTGGGAACTTGGGCAGATGTACTTATCTGGATGGAGCCTACTTGGTCCATGAGCAGTAGATCTGGGTAGGTTTCCTGTAGCTAACAAGAAATATATTAAAGTGTATTAAAGAAATAACAACATGAGTTAACCACATGAACAGTCTTTAAGATGAACCTTTGTGGATCAGAAGGAATAGGATTGAAGGTTGGATTGTATAGTGGAATATTTATTATTAGAGTTAGGCAAATCTATAGGAATGCAGATGTTAGGACAGCGACAGAGCAAGAAGAGGAAGTATGAAGCATTTCATGGAAACAGAGTTTAGGTAAGGAGATAACTATCTAGCTGTCAATGTAGTCAGAAGTCTGAGGAATAAACAATAACTTAGCAGTTATATTATTAAAGAATGACAGATTCCAGTAGCCAGCAGTTCTTTGTGGTCTCTGGTCTCCAAGGCAGCTTTGGCTGTCAATCTGGCTTTCAAGCACAGAAGATGCATGGGTTTTTCTCTGTGGAATGGATACCCATGACATGAGAAATGGCTTACCTTTGTTTAGCTAAGTCATTTGACTCAAGGTATCTGTTTTTGTCCATTGCACTCTTTTAGCAGCATCCTGCAACGGTGTCCATATCTTTCTTCTGAGACCTCCTAGGAGAAGCTGTCAGGCCTTTGGGAGTTCTGTCTGTCTTAAATACAATAACAAACTTCTGACAAGATTGAGCACAAGATAGGAGAGCAATAGTCAAGAGAGGATAGGAATGGGAATCTTAAGTAGCTTTGACAGGTTGCATAGGTAGAGGAAAGTTTATTACCTTGGTTAGTAAACATGCTAGGATCAGAATGAGAAAGCTGGCAGCAATGGATTAAATTGTGGTGACAGAAAATGAGTTTGTCTAGGCAGACTTAGGCTCGTTAACATCAACTTGAGCATGCAGGCTATAGGAACAAACAAGTTAAGGATGTGGGAACACGGAATAGGTGAGGCTTAGGTCCTTTATCATTTACCAGACTGTTAATTTTTATAAATATACGGTCAAAGACAAGTTACAGCCCATTGGGTGGTTGGGGAAAGTAGGAATGTTGTGGAAGAATAATAGCAACAACGGAATAGCAAAGCTGAAAACATGGGCCATCGCGCAAGTCTTCAGGGGCTATGGACATTCCCAGAATGCCTGGAGAAGCTCCCATGCCTGGTCCAGGGCTTCGGCAGCTGTAAAAGCTAAGAGGGAGGGGCTCTGGGTAGCTTCTGAGTAAGGGTACACCTGAGGGCTTAAATGTCCTAAGCAAGAACAATATCTGGAATGCCAGTCACGCGTGGGCTAGGCATGAGAGGAAACCCTTCGTTCCAAAGACGTTGGCCAGACTTCATTTGAAAGCTAAGGGTTATTTATTATTATGGTTAATGTTTATTTAAATTTGTAATCTGGTAGGAGGAAGAAACTGACAGGCAGCACACCTATTGTGGGAGACAGTACAACTGTTCTAGGTGCGGAAAACTGGAAGTTTGAGAAAAGCAAGCAGTGGTACAGCCACACACATGTGGGAGGTATGTGCACCTGTGGGAATTGGCACCCAGGTCCACACAACCAGCTGTAGCAGCTGCTATGACAAAAGCAGCAAGGTATAGCAGAGCTGAGCTGGGCGTGGGCTATGACCTGGCTGTGGCAGGCAAAGGCCCGGGAAATCTGCGCTGTAGCCAGAGGAGTTTCCTATTCTTTCATTTTTTTCTGATGGAATCCATACTTAATTTATGAGGCAGATTTAAGATGATTGTTTTATATCCTTGTCAGATAAAGCCAGCACCCATTTTGGTTTTTGGCTTGTTTACTTGTTTTTGGTTTTGTTTTGTTTTCAGCACAAAATCATCAGAATAAGAGTTCTTCTCTTAGCTGTCACCAGTTTGAACAGTCTCTTTTACTTCAAATATTTTGTATACATGTACATGTTCCTTCAAATGCTTCATTACACGCAAGAAACACAGACATGGGTCTTATCATTACATTCACCTGAAAAAGATAGACTTTCAAAGTGCTTTGATTCCAAGTCACACAGAACACAGTAGAGACAGAATTTAAAACAGGTTTTTCTGATCCAAGTCTAAGTACAAGTTTATCATAGTTGTGGTTTTATAAAGATATGCAATTCTCCAAAATCTTAATCACAGGTAAGGGATTCATTAAATTGATAAGGATCAATAATTCCTCTTTATCCCACAGGTAAAAAATAAAAATAGCATCCTTATTACTATAAAGAGAGTCAGGTGCAGATACTTATACACAACCAATAGACAGAAGCCAGGAATGCCTGTGGTTGACTTAGGGAAAAGCTGGAAGAAGCTGAGGTGAAGGGTGACCCCATAGGAAGACCAACAGTCTCAACTCTCCTGGACCCCTGAGATCTCTCAGACACTGAGCCTCCAGTGTCTGTCCAGCCAAGCAGCATATACTAGATGATACGAGGCCCCTCACATATATTCAGCAGAGGATAGCGTGGTCTGGCCTCATTGAGAGAACATGCAGCTAACCCTCGAGAGACTTGAGGCTCCAGGGAGTGGAGAAATCTGGTGAATGGGTGGGTGGGGAGGGGACATCCTCTTGGAGCTGGTGAAGAAGAAAAGGGATGAGAAACAGTCAGAGGGTAGACTGTAAAAAAGGTTAAATTACGATGATGACAATGGTGATAAAAGATCTGATGATAAGACTTGTGTTTTAGATTCATTTCTGTTACTGTGACAAAAGCAACATAGGTGAGGAGAGTTTATTTGAATTGCAAGTCCTTGGTGGAGCTCATCATTTGGGGGGAAAGTGAAAACAGGAAGAATAAACACATGGATCCTTGTTTGGATCCCTGGCTAGAGAATGGTACAATGTGCTGCATCTTCCCACATCAATCAACAATCAAGGCAATCCCTCACAGACATGCCCACAGAATGACCAGATTTGGATTATTCCTGATTAAGACTGTGGTCTCGGATAACTCTAGGTTGTAGCAAGCAAATTAACAGTGAAAACTTAGCTCATGTTTATAAAAAATTAGTTCAGGACTTTTATAAAAATCAGCCTCTATTAACTTTTAATTAACTGAAGAAACATGAGGAAAGTAAAGAAGGGGAAAGGGAAGGCACTCAGGGTGGAGGCATCCTGGATCAGCTGGGAGGCTGTCTATAGTCAGAGTGCTTGCTCCTGGGTAGAAGTTTGCTGAGGTTGACCTATAGTCAGTCCTGTGCACTGTGGGAGACTCTGTCTCATGATAGACCCAGTGGTCAGGGAAAGAGACATCCAGACACGAGGCATCTAGAATCTCTGTCACAGGACTCTGGCTCTATGAGGCATTTTATCAGCATTTAAGATTGAAATTAAAATGCTTAGCCAGATGTAATGATACACCCTATATTCCCACCACACAAGAGGCTAAGGCAGGTTGACTGCCATGAGTTGGAGACCAGCTTATTTTACATCAGAAGGAAGGGAAGGAGAAGAAATTAAAATTAAAATTTGTAGCAAGATTTATGTCTAAATAAGTGTTTTGAATTTCTACTGTGTGGATTGTGCATATTCTTCTCTGGTCAGTATGGTGGGATCAGGAAGGATAGCTGGAGGATCACTGGCCTTTTGCCCCTTGGGTTCAAATCCATTTTCTTTCAGTCGCAAAATAATGTTGCATCAGGTTTCAATTTACTTTATGTGGGGCTCCAATTGCTATACTCTCACACAGAGAGTATCAGCTAAAGCCATTTAGGTGGTAAGAAAGAGGGGGTAAGGGAGGGGAGGGGAGGGGAGTACAACACACCAAGAGCCAACTTTCACTTCTAACCACCCATAGTGAGCAGTGCAAGTCTCTGCTGCAGACAAGAGAGCTGGCTGCCAGTTACACCTGGCTGCCATGCCCTTTTCTGTCATTTCATCCAAGGCTGACACATTGTCTCAAGTCTCAAGTCTTTGTATGTCTGGGTTCTCTCTCTCTCTCTCTCTCTCTCTCTCTCTCTCTCTCTCTCTCTCTCTCTCTCTCTCTCTCTCTCTCTCTCTCTCTCTCTCTCTCTCTCCAGATAAAACAGGTTTAGAAGTGACTCAGCTCCAATCTCAATTTTCTCGGAACACTGTCTGAAACAACACTTGCCTGAAGTGACCTTTCTAACAGGTGACTCCAATTGTGCCATACTTCAGCTCAAACAAAAAGTCCTTCCCTTCCATAGATACAGTGAGCCCAACTGTATCTGTGTCTGTTGGAAGTTTGTGCCTGCTGTTTTCCATCTCCATACCCACAAGTAGATAAAGTTCCTCCCCTCAAAGAAAAGTCCAGAATCAAAAAACTGCTTGATTGAATTTTACGCATGGATAAGGACACTACACACCCTGCAATAGAGAACATACACATGCTCCGCTGTGTGGGAAGGAGTCTGTGCTTATAAGAAAAGAATCTGTATGTGTAGGAAGGAGTCTGCAAGCTCCCTGCCAATGGTTTGTTTGTTCTGTGTTAAGCTTCATTATAAATGTTATCCAAAGAACTAGCTCAGGAAAAATGCAAGACTTGGGCACTAGTGTCTAGGCCCCGCCTCCTGCTCTGCACGGGGATGCTGTGGAGTAGCACAGCAACACTATAAATCTCAGACACGGGCTGGGGAGATGGCTCAGCAGTTAAGATCACCCGACTGTTCTTCCAGAGGTCCTGAGTTCAATTCCCAGCAACCACATGGTGGCTCACAACCATCTGTAATGGAATCTGATGCCCTCTTCTGGTGTGTCTGATGAGAGCAATGGTGTACTCATATAAATATATAAATATATAAATGAATCTTTAAAAAAAAAATCTCAGACATGAGTCGACCTCACCAGCAGGGGATGATTACACCTCAGAACAGATGGCTGCCTTAGTTTTCCCTTAGTATGTAACTGTCTTGCTAAAGGCCAACTTCCCCAAGAAACTGAGATTGATACCTGCTGCTCAGGACCAGAGCCACAAAGCGTTACACAGCTAGCTGTACCAGCTAGCAAAGTTCTGTCTCCATGGCTCTGTCGAGTCCTATTTATACCCTCCAAACATCACCTGTCCTCCACAGGCCTTGCCTCAGCACGTGCATCCAATCAGACCGAGTCTTCAGAGTCCCAACAAATACAGCTCAGCTGTTCAATGTAAGGCACACCAATACTCAAGTATTGTTAGCAACGAATCCTTCACCACATCCTCGCTTCAGTAGAGCATCCTCTCCCCTGGGACTGCTTCTGTTCCTTCATGAGTCTGCCTTAGCTTTTCACCTGTGTCTGTTGCAGGAAATATTAAAAAAGACTGCTTCCTGCGCTACCGCCAACAACCTGCACACCACATGGCTCCAGCTGTGTGATCTCAACTCGGCCATCTCTCTCTTGGCCAGGGCTCCCGAGTCCCTTGGCGATCTCTGCTGTCAGGCCCATGCAATGACCATCCACCCCACGGTCAGCCACCACAACACCCATTTACCTGGTAGAATCAAAACTCTTAAAGCTTATAATTAACCAATCAGAATTATATATCAATAAATTCTCAATTTACAAGATGTCAATACAATAATTTCAGAACCAAATGATAATGACAAAAGCTTTATCCCAATTATTCTAACCTTACGATATCATAACTTCCTGTTGCTGGTTAAAACCAGGCTGGTTCATGTCCATCTTCGTGTTGGCCTTCCTCTCCGCCCTCTGAGAGACTCTGTCTCTGCACTCTTAGTTCTGCCTCCCTTTCTCTGTCCAATCACAGGCCTAATCACTGCCCTAATGAAATTGGACAGGGAAAATTCTGCAACAGTGTCCACTTCAGGAAAACACTCCTTCATGTGTTTGCCCCAGCAAAACACTATCCAACACAACTGACTATCCAAAGAACCCTTAAGTTTTCACGTCAAAAGAAGTGTTTCATTACCTGGTTTCAAAGCATATTACACAAAGCTATAACAGTAAAAACAGGACACTGTTGGCTCAAAAATGGACATTTGGGCCAATGGATCAAAACATAAGAGCCTCCCAAGTCCAGTCCCCTAAGCTTTTCATAAAGGTCATTATAATTTGCATTACAATGATAGTCTTCAGTGAACAGTGTTAAAGTACTTGGAGATTCCTGTGTGGGACTGAAAGATGTATATTTCAACAGTTACACAACTTGTCTGTAAACAGCTTACAGGCTTCAATTATGAATCTACTAGAAGAAAACATGGGAAATCCTTCAGGACATAGACTGGGGAAAATGTATGCCACATCAAAGGCACAGGAAAGAAAAGCAAAGATAAACGGAATCACATCAAAATAAAGATGTTTTACACAGAAAACGACCAAGATGATCAAGAGCCATCCTGCAGAGTAGGAGACCTTGCAGGTTCCTTCTGGTAAGGGGTTACTATGCACAATCTATAAGAATCTCAGTATAATAATAATAATAATAATAATAATACTTTTTAAAATGGTCCAGAAACCTAAATAAACTTTTTTAAAGTACAAATGGCTTTCAGGTGCATGAATAAAGGCTCAGTAGCCCTAATCACCAGGGAAATGGAAGTCGAAACCACAGCATGCTATTTTCTCATTCCATTTAGAATGACTGTCACCTATTGTGTGTGTGTGGGAAAAAAGAAGTTTTGCACACTGTTCCTGGAAATACAACTTAACACAGCCACTATGAAACAGTATGGAGGTCCCTCATCAAAAAGGAATAGAGCACCACATGATTCAGCCATGCAAGGGAGATCCAAAAGAAAGGAAAGGGTATGTCCGTGGAAATTAAAATCACTCTGCTGAAGAGACAGTTGCACCCTGGTGTGTCCCCCAACACAAGACACATAAGCTAAGTGGGAGAAGCAACCGAGAGGTCTGCTGGCATGCGGATGAAGAAGCACTGGTGTGCACACATACACCGTGGAATGTGGGCGGGTCGCTGCATGAGTATGGACTTGCCATTTTCAACTATGCAGGTAGTACTAAGCGTCACCATGTTAAGTGAAATGCATCGTGCTCAGAAGCGACTCATCCTCTCACTGACCTGTGGGAACAGAAAGTACTGATCTCACTGCAGGTGCCGGAAGGAAGGGGTCACCAAAGAGGAGACAGAGAGGGCTGGAAATAGGGGAAGACTAGAAAGAGGGCACTAGGTTTCAGTTGGAAAGGAGCAGGAGCTAAGTGGAATTGGAGAGGCATAGGATTTCCCCACTAGGCTTAACACCTAAGAGAGCCCTGTCTAAGGTAAGCTCTCTTTCATTTCAACATTTCTGTGGGTGCTTCTATAACAAGATACCTGGATAATGGTACATTGTTTCCCCAAAACTAAAAGAAAGGTGTCTGAATATTTTCACCACAAAAACATAATAAATGTTTAAGGATCTAGGTATGCTTAACTTGAGTAGAACACTATGTAATATAGGCATGTACTGAAGCATCACACTGTACTTCAGTTTTAAAAAAAATAAAAAGAGGGCTGGAGAGATGGCTCAAAGGTTAAGAGCACACACTGACCTGGGTTCAGTTCCCAGTACCCATGCTGGGCAACCCACAAACACTGCAACTCCAGCTCCATGGAGTCAGTGTTATCCCCTGATTCCTAAAATCACCTTTGTTAGCATGGGTTCACATGCAAATTTAGTGCAAACCAAAACAGACATGCAAACATATGATTAAAAAATAAATTTTAAAATGATAAGGTAAAATAGGTGTTTAACACAGAGAGAGAAAGAGAAAGAGAGAGGGGGGGAGAGGGAGCGAGAGGGAGAGGGAGGGAGGGAGGGAGAGAGAGAGAGAGAGAGAGAGAGAGAGAGAGAGGAACTTGTCAGAAAGATGGAGAGATTTTATGAAGTCAGCTGACCAAGCCTGCTCAGTCAGTCAACAGGTTCTCCAGCACAGGAGTGAGGATTAAAAAGAAAGAGACAATTAGACAAAACTGCAGCATGAACCCAGTCAATTCTGAGACTGAAGGGCGGGTTTAATAATTTACAATCTACTTTTATACCAATTTCATTACATGCTGGCATTAAGATCAATAATATTACAACAAGGAACAAGCAAGACAGTAAACACAAAATTGTAAAGGCAATAAGCAAAGTCCCATGATTACTTCAGTGACAGTTGTTTCCAAGGGTATGTGAGAATGACCAAAACACCTGAGCCTACTTCCTTGTCCAAACCCAGAATCTTGCCTGAATCCTGCTTCTCTCCTTCCACCCTAAGATAAAAATTCCTGCCCTAACCTACTCCCCTATTATGCCCTAATGTCAGATTCCTGCTTGAAGCCCTTGTCCTTGGTCAAAGTCAAGTTCCCGCTAGGCAGCATGGTACCCCAATAAGGCTCTCTACAATCAGCCATTTAGAAAATACAGTATTTTAAATGTATTGTTGGGTATTTAAAAATAACAGCATACCCCCCCTCAAGTGATCCAACAACCACTGGCCTTTAATTAACCAAGAGCCCCAGAGTGAAAGAGAGAGGAAACATAATCAGAAGATAGAAATACCAGAGGTCTTTGTCCAGAGCAAAGCTGAGCAATGCCTGGTGTCAGATGTGGTCTCACAGTGTTAACTAAGAAGGATATGTAACTGAGTAACCAGGAGAGACTTCAGACTAGACTCCATGGCAACAGCCCATGCCTAGCAACTAGAGCATCAAACAGGCTTTTTAGGCCCTGGCCAGTTTAGAGAAGGAAGGTCATATTGCTTTTATCCAGAGAAATGACTTCTCTTGGGAGAAGAGGGGCTAACACACAATTGGACTGCGTCATTCCACAATTGGAAGGGCACATGGCTGCCCACAGGGGCTATTGGCTCACAACTCTTCTGAAGATAGTGTCACCCCATTTAGACAGGCCTATTAAGGCCTATTTATCATGGGTTCACTTGGAAGTTCAATGCACTTAAACAAATGTTCCAGTTTTCATTCTCTGAAGCAGATTTAAATGTCTGTTTTGGGGGGTTTCAAACTGTCTCAACCTTAAAAAAAAGTAAAAGAAAACTCAGCTGAGGTACAGATAGTCTACTTAAAATAAAATTACAAAATTACTGCGTTCCTGAAGGGAACGGGATCAATTTTTTTCTTTCAGTTACAAAATTGAAACTTTTTCTTCCCTTTGGAACAGAGATGTCTTTTCTTTCAGCTTTTGAGTCATAGTTTGACTCTGTGGCCCAGACTTGTCTGGAACTCACAGCCTAGTCCAGGATGGCCCTGTTCTCAAGACCATCTTGCCTCAGCTTCTCTCCAGTAGAAATTGAAAGTAAAATCAGTAAGCTGCTTAAACACTTGTTGCCATTTGTACATAGTCTTTGAAAAAAATAACTATCCAAGCCCCCCCCCTTTGCCTCATTTTTAATCAGGATATTGGATTTTTGTTTTGTTTTGGCTAGGATTTTATTTTTATTTATTTTGTTTGTGTGCTTGCTATTTCGCCTGTTCAATAATCAAAATTCCACTGGAGAGGTTGAGAATCCAAGCGTACATGAGGCTGGGTGCCTTAGCAGTACCAATATAGCACCAAAAACCTGGAGAGTTCCAGGAGAGCCCCTGACGGAACCCTGGAAAAGGTAGTTCTACTATCAGTGAAGCAAGCAGCAGCAGCAGCAGCAGCAGCAACAGGATAGATTAGCTCAGCAGCAGAGGGCAAGGCAGAATGAGATAAACGACAGTGATCTTTCTGTGCCAGGCTGCTTTATAATACGGCTCCTACCAGAAAGTGTGGTCCATAGTAAGGGTAGGTCTTTCCACACCCATTAACCAGAGCAACCAGAACAATGGTTCAGTTCAAGCTCCCAGTCACTGATTCTAATTAGTGCCAAGTTCGAACTGAAACCAACCAGCTCAGTTTCAAACATAGTCAGGGTATAGGACTCTTGCCAGATTTATAGTTTGCAAATATTTCCTTCTCAAGCGTAGGTCTCCACTGAGAAACATGAAACTGAGGTTGATTGCCTTCTTCACTGAACAGCATCCTTTGTTGTTGTCCTTTTGTTTTGTTTTTTTGGCTATAGCAATCCCAGCAGACTTTTTGGCTTGCCATGCCTTGCCTGTCTGTTGGGGCTTTTGGAGCCTGTGATTTGGGGGTGAAGTCTAGTAAGTCATTGCCGAGGTAAATGGAAGCTTCGCCTGTATTCTCCTAAGAGTTTTTATGGTTGGAGGTCTGAAGTCCATGATTCACTTATTTTTAATAGTGTAAGATAAAGGTTAGTTTTCCTTCTTCTGCATGATGATATCCAGCTTCCCACAGCAGTCAACTAGAAGACCATGCATGCTCCTAGTGGCATGTATCACTGTATCCTGTTGATAATGTACATTTGGTGTTATTGCTGGTCTATCTTTTTTATTCCATTGGTCCATATATATTCTATTATGCCATGACCACAAGTTTTCAGTTACTGTAGCTTTGTAATAGACTCTGGAGTCAAAATGCACAGGGACACCAGGCTTTGGAAGGCATGTACAGAAAAGAAAAGACATAGTGTTAAAACATCTTTAATTTCCCAGGGTGACTTATAGATTCAACACCGTTCCCAACAAAACCAAGACTATTTTTAGGGAAATGACAAAAGACAACTCTGAAATTTATATGGTGATTCTGGAAGTGTGTCTGTGGAAACTAGAATAAAGTTCATTCACTAAAGCAACTGACAAATGCTCTCAGCCACTATGGAATATTGTCCATAACTAGAGGGCTCAAAGTCTAAGAGGACTGTCTTTAACGTGACTGCTCTCACTTTTACCTTGTGATCCATGATAATTCACACCAGTGACAAGACAATTCACATTAACTTGTCAGAAAGTACAAAGGGGGCAATTTCATATGGTGCTGTGGCACGCACTGATTAGCAACGTATAGAATACTTTTAGGAGAAAACACTTCTGACAAAGGTCATTGACTACTCCAGAAAAGCTCCTCTCCAGAGGGAAGAGAGTCACCCCTCACTCAGCCTCCTCCCCAGATGAAGAAGTAAGTCATCCCCAGAGCACTGCACTCAATCTATTAGTCTAGTCAGAGTTCCTGTCACTAATGCTATTGGATTTCTTCCAGAATGAGGGACAGAGGTCATACAGGGGTCACTAACAACAGTTTTGTTTTAGTTAAAACCCCGAATCAGAAGTTGAATTCTCTTTTCTCACCACCCTGGGAAACACCCACAACCAGAGGTGCACAGCTTTGCTCCTTCATAGGCCTGGCATCTGAATTCATCACAAACCTCTTGCTTCAAATGAACAGATGCACAAGCAGAAGGCCTCAGGAGCAGCAGTGGATCTTTGTTTCCATGGAAACTGAGAAGACCACAAACACTCAGACTTCTCTATGGTATTAGCACTGCTTTCGTGGATGGGCATTGAAGCTAATGGGATAAACGAATTACTTCAGAGGTCTAAAGACATAAAATGTGAGGAAGATGGTGCTTTCACTGAGAATGCTAGCATCTGTGTAAATCTGGTGCTTGAATTCTAGAACACTTTGGTGTCTGTAGAGAAAGGATAGTGAGCAAAGACTTGTGAGATTTAAACGCAAATTAGATTTATCTTCTGGGTGTAAAGAATGTGGAATACAGAAAGAAGGATCAGTGCAGGCTTTGGGGTGCCAGGTTCTGACTTGGATGAACAAGAGAATCACAGCAATGTCCTGACAACCTTCTTGACCTCTGATCCTCTTGACCTCTGACCCCCTTGACCTCTGAGCTTTGGAGTATTCTTACTATCTATAGCCAGAAGCAGGGTCAAGTTCTGACAGATGCGGAATCTGATGGTTGGGAGAGTGAGTTTCATCTGTAACTCACCAGTAGAGTTTGTCTTGTCCGGAAAGGCAGGATGGAAGATGGAGAAGTGAGCATCTGTGGCAAAGAGCTGAGCCAGGAAGAGAACTCCAGCTGTCCTCACAAGGTGAGAATATTTTCAATGACAACATAAAAGTTGTTTTTGCAGAAAGATCAAGGTTGCGCAAATGCTGAGAAAATGTATTGTTTGATGTTTTCAAGATAGGATGTGGTGGAAGAAAGTGCCAGAGAAGGTGTCCACGTTCCTGTCATGGGAACTGCTCAACATACTTCAATGACTCTCTTCTTGGACAGGGTGACTCAAAGCCAGCTTCATCATCAGAGATCCTGCCAGCACAGGCAAGGAGTCAGGAAATCCTCATCTCTGGAGTTCCCTGCCAAACTTGTAGGCAGTTCCACTGAAGAGTCTCCTTTACCCAGCGATTGTTAATCCCAATAGAGCTTTGGAGATGAACCTTGTGGACCTTGTAACTTTCTGAGTTTCCTGAGCCTTGTAAGTTTTTGGAATTCTCTGAGTCTAATGAGAGAGCTCTTTATTTCTTCCTCCCTATAGGAGGCTATAATGTCAGTTTGGAAATTTGGAGAGAATAGCCTCACAACAATATAGACTATTTTTTTTTAAATAAATGAGCCCAAAACTAAATACTTTGTGTGTCCCTTGGTGTGCACATATGAAGTATGTGTCTATAAGTGTACATCTGTAAGTATATGTGTTGTGTGTATGGTTCAGTGTGTAGTTTTATGTGACAGAGTGGTTTATACATGTGTGAGGTGTCTTATATAAACATCACAGATGGTTTGCCTTTGTGTCTTTGTCTTTCTAGAGATTAATTGTTAGGCACACACAGGAGCTGTGAAACCAGACAGTTCAATGCATTGGTTCTCTTGCTCAGCAACTCTGGAGAAACAGTGAACAAAGTCTGGTCCTAATGACAGAGGACACCTCTTCTACTGTCCCACCTGAAATACCATGACAATGGCAGCAGCCAGCAGTGCACTCCAGGACCAGGACATTGACCTGACAAGGAAAGGGGACTCTGTACAAGACCAGAAGACAACATTCATAGAAATCCTTGTTATCAAATGGAGCTCTGGTGACTGGGAATGTATATCCCTTTCTATGCCAGCTTCCCTCCCACATTCATTCCATAGAATTCCATAGAATGTTCTGTAATAAAGGGCCGGTCTCAAGCCAAAAAGACTCCCCTTCTGTGGGCTAGCCTATTCAGTCCCAGAGCAGTGGCCCTTCTATGAGGGGATAGTACTAGGCCCCTAAGAAGTTGTGTCATGAAGAATAAAGATTTCCAAGCCCCAAAAGGGAACTTTTGGAGAAAATTAGAGTTGATATATTTGAAGAATGAAGGACAGCTTGAAGACGTTTGATTTCACTTCTTCCTTGTCTTCTGAAAATTAATTGTGTAAGGTTATGTTAGAACTAAACTACACTGAAATCCTGCCCCAGCATGTTTTATCTTAAGTTATCACTCTGTAAGAAACACAGGAAGTGAAAGATGAACAGCAAGTTCAGGAAATGCAGCAGGGCACGAAATGCAGCAAGCTCATGAGATGCAGCAAGTTCAGGAAAAGCAGTAGGGCACGAAATGCAGCAAGCTCACGAGATGCAGCAAGTTCAGGAAATGCTAGAATCCAGGAAGACAGATAGAAGCAGGAAGTGAATGGCTCTGAGAGAAATGAATACCTTTTTCTTCATCATTCATATCACATCCCACTATCTGATCCTAGGTTATCTTCTTCCAGGAGAAGCTGGCCATGTTAGAGTCAGGCTATAGTGTTGCTATCCCCCTTGCCTGGCAGGAATGGAAGGTTTTAAAGCAGTGAGTCCTCATATCCCGCATAAAGAAAGAGGTTCTCCAGGCCCTACAGTAGTAGTATATGTAATATTCCACAGGAGACGGGTTGAGAGCACATCTCATGGAGATGCTGTGACAACTCTTAATGAGCCATGTGAGGCCCTCTCATCAGCTATTAAATTCAACAGGGCAGGCTTCCTTCATCTGCCTGCCAGCATAGTGCACATCCTTCAGTGTGAGCCACTTTGGATGCCTCTTCTCTAGGCAACTGGGGGATCACTTCTACCTGCACTGACTGTTCCTCTTTGGGATTATTAATCTTGATTGTCAATACAACAGGATCTGAAATCAGCCAAAAGTCAGCTATGCATTCTTTTATGAGGAATTTTCTTGATCAGATTCTTTGAAGAGGTAAAACCCACACTAAATGTAGGTGGCACCTTCAGGTGGCAGCACAGATGAAGAGATGCAAGAAGCAAGAATTTTGCTCTTTGTCTGCTTGCCTTGGCTTTCACAGGTAAGTTCATCTTTGTTGTTGCCTGGACTGCTGCTGCTGCTGCTGCTGCTCCCCCATATTCCTTCCTTGACATTGGGACCCAGCTTCAAGCTTCCAACATAAACAGAATGCTAGTAGCTCTGCAGGCCTTCTCCAGGCCTCTAGTGCTATATTGGTACTGCTGGTATATCCAGCCTTGTGGTCTGAGAAACTACTGGGTTGTTGGCCTATCTGATGTAAGACAATGATTATAGACTACCCAGATTAAATTGTATAAGCCAGTCTAATTAATTCCCCCTTATGTGTATTTCTTCTATTGGCCTGTTTCTCTAAAGAGCTCTAATACACTCTTCAATTCCCCCTAGTGACTAATGACTCCAGACTCCAGCCTACAAGGGCAAGTCAAGGGGCAAGACTTGGAAGAAATTATGAGGCTACTGGTAAAGAAAATTCCCTTAAGCCAAAGCTGAACTGATATCCATAGACTATGGAAAGTTCTTTCCAGGAACAAGCCACTGCCCCATCTCCTACCTCACAGTTCTGAAAAGCAACCTATCTAGAAAAACAAATCTCCTATTCTCTCACCGATGAAACCCTGCTCTCACCTCCATATTGTTACCGCAAAACATGACTCAGATACTGCACTGTCCACTCTCCTTCGCCATCAGTGCCCACTCAGATTAATTAGGTCTACTCTGCCATTTTTCTCTGTTTCCATATTTCCATTTCCTTTCTAAACCCTTTCCATTTCCTTCCATACAAGCTTGATAGAGTAGAAATGTTACCAGTACCACAGGTGGGGTTGGCCCCTTGACATGGATGAATACCATTTATACCCCTTACTTGACATTCTGCATGGATTTTTCTTCATTGGTAGGTAAACCACACACACATATATATGTGGAGATATATATATATATATGCCAGTCTAATTACATATATATATATATATATGTTTGTTTTCTGTTTTGGTTTTTAACCAATAGAATTACAAATAAATAACAACAATAAAACCCAAAAACCCACTGGGGAGTGTAACAGTATGAAGTTAATGAATGCTAGGGAATAAGGATTCACCATGAATTCCTGCTAAAATAAGCAAAACTGACCACATGAATGTCCAAATGAAGAACAGAAAGCTCAGAGTTATGACATAACATCCACCATGATTGTTGTATTAGTTCATACTATTAGGAAAATAATAAACCTTGAGGGAAGGTTTATTTTGACTCAAAGTTTGAGGATATGTTCCCTCACTATGGAGAAAGCAAGGAAGCAAGCAAGCAAGCAAGCAAGCAAGCAAGCAAGCAAGCAAGCAAGCGACAGCTGGTTACATAGTATCCACATTCAGGAGGAGAGAAAGAGATGTACAGGAGATACCTGGTCACATTGTATCCACAACCAGGAAGCAGAGAGAGATAGACAAGAGACAACCAACCAGGCAGGAGAAGAGAGAGATGAACAAGAGATCTAATTTAGGAGCTCATATGTGGGAATTCTCAATCTATCTAGTTGGCAGGCAAGATCAATCTTCCTCATTTCAATTGACACTGAGGTAGAGAATGAGATATGCTGACCTATGCTGCCCCACTGGGTCACACCTTAACTAGCATCCCTTGAGAACCTGCAGATATGAGGCTCTATCCCAACAATGT
The DNA here is from genome assembly GCF_947179515.1 of Apodemus sylvaticus. Taxonomy (NCBI): domain Eukaryota; kingdom Metazoa; phylum Chordata; class Mammalia; order Rodentia; family Muridae; genus Apodemus; species Apodemus sylvaticus. The sequence continues at coordinate 14,541,477 of NC_067484.1, read as the reverse complement.
AGTTATAAAACAAAGGAACTCTATGGGCTTGTGATGGATATTATGCCTGAAAGGGGAGCTAGTTCAACATCTCTTCACAGAAACAGTACATGTTTCTATAGTCCGTTTCCATGAAAAAAATAAATGTTGTGCATTACTAGGATTGTAATTACAATTACAATTGTAACCATTGTAATTATTTCAGCTAACTTCCTCATGTAGCTTACCAGCTACTTGTCTTGATATTAAGGCACAGTCTCTGAACCTGCCTATGACCTTTGCCCAGAAGGAGCTTGGTAAAACTCAGAACTCCAGCCCTACCCCAGAAAACAGAAAAGAAATGGCATCCACACACTCCACTCTGAAAATCTGTGCAGCTTAAGTTAATTGCAGTTTTAATATGGTTCCAAATTTCCTTTGATATTTATTTGCTCTCATATTCATGAAAGTCGAAGGAAAATGGATTTGCTCTGAACATAAAAGTTAGGAAATATTTGAATATATATGATACCTGTCAGATGAGCATAAAGCTACTATCAATCAAATACACTCAACCCAACAACTGGCAAATGTGTTCTTTGTTGTGCTAGCACAGTTCTATTGCCTTGATCAGTCTGCATTCCCACTGTGAAAAAGCAAAATTAATATTGTCTTTTCATAAAATGCTGGCTGCATTAAACATAGGCTCTTTCAGCACTTTCCTTCACTTCTTGCAAGGGTCCAGTTGGTCACTAGTTAGTCTTGAGATCTATGGCTCCTGACCTAGACCCCATTTCTGCTAGAACACTTGATGTCTGCAAGGACTTCAGCCCAGCCTAGGAGGCCCTGTGTGATGGGATGCAGGAAAGGGACAAACAGGGCTCTGGTGTGTCTAGAGATTAACTCTCAGCACCAAGCAGATGAGAAAAACAGGAAAATCAGCTGCATGGGAAATACATTATAGAAGGTTTGTGGGGGGTGTGCACATGCACTCCTGTGGGAATGTGTGAGGTTAGAGTTGACCCTTGGGTGCTGTCCTTTGGAAATTTTCTACCTTGCTTTTGGTTTTGGAGTGTGTGTGTGTGTGTGTGTGTGTGTATGTGTGTGTGTGTGTTTGTGTGTGTGTATGTGTATATATGCATGTATGTTTTATGCCATGTCTGTGCACATGTGTGTACAGGTTAACATGCATTTGTAGGCACTTGCAAGGCCAGAGGAGGACATGGGGTTCTGTTCTGTTATTCTATAACTTGTTTTCATGAGACAGGGTCTTTAATAAAATGTTGAGCTTCCTATTTTGTTATTTTTATTATGTCCAGGTAGCCTATTTACCCAGCAGATCCAGCACTCTGCTTATCTTCAGTCTCTCTGCCATCCAGAGGTGACCATTACAAGCACTCATGGCCAGGCCTGGCCTTTTACAAGGGTGCTCTGGATCAAAACCATGCTTGTGCAACAAATACTCTTGTACACTGAGCCATCTCCCCAGTCTCACCTGGATTTTTTGAGGCAGAGTCTCTCACTGAGATCTTGGAACATCCATTTCTCACACGCTGTCTGGCTAACTATCTCTAAGAATCCACCTGTCTCCTTTATCTGTAAAATAGGCAGGTAACAGTACCTGCCCTAGGACTGTTTTCAAGATGAATTCAGCCTAATCTTAAACGGGAATAATTCAGGTGGTGTCTGTGAAATGATTGCTCAATGGCTGTTTCTGTCACTTCCACAAAATTAAAGGTTTCCTTAAGACAACAAGCATAATGAATATAGAAGTGATCCCTGAAAGTATAGGTGAGTATGGGGACCCCAATGGAGAAGTTAGGAGAAGGACTGAAGGAGCTGAAGGGTTTGCAACCCCACAGGAAGAGCAACAATATCAACCAACCAGAACCCCCAGAGCTCCCAAGGATCAAACTGCCAACCAAAGAGTACATATGGAGGGACCCATGGCTCCAGCTGCATATCTAGCAGAGGATGGCCTTATCTGGCATTGATGGGAGGGAAGCCCTTGGTCCTGTGAAGGCTTGATGCCCCAGCATAGGGGAATGCTAGGGTGGCTAGGCAGGAGTGGGTGGGTGGAGCACCCTCATAGAATCAGGGGGATAGGGGTGGGATGGGGATTTGCAAGGGGTAAAGTGGGAAGGGGGATAACATTTGAAATGTAAATAAATAAAATAACCAATAAAAAATTTAAAGACAACAATAAGCATAATAATATAAAGAAAAATGGTTAAAAACTAATTTCTCTCAAAGCAACACAAATAACTTTGAGTACAAAGTGATGTGTATTGGCTACTAGAAAACCAGAGGTGGACATCAGTAAGCTAAACAGTAAAAGCCTTAGCAACATTTTACTCAGAATTTAGCAAAGAGCCTAATTCCAAGTCATCATTATGCATGAAGCCCCAGAGCTATTCATTTTCAAGGTAATTGTTCTTAGCTTTTTTTCTATAAAAAATAATGGCAAATATAAAAGCAAACAAGAGCAAACTGAAGTGGTTATCTTTTTATAGTTATGGTGAAATTAGTTACCCAGCTAAACTAGCATTTATGAACAATAAAGATAATTTCACAGATGAGATCCCAATGATTACCAGTTCTGCTTGAGGGGGAGAGTCAGTATCTATTTTAAATTTTTCTTTACAGCATTTGTTTATAGTTGATATATAGTTGATATAGAGTCTTATACAAAAATTTATTTTAAAGACTCAACAAAAAACACCTCAGGACTACACTTGAAAAAAAAACTCTAAACAAAAGCATTCATACAATAGAATGATTCTGAAAGATGAATGAGCACTGTCAAATACTTAAACATGTAAATAGAATATTATGGAAAAAAGTTCAACACTCATATGAAAGAATGATTCATAGATAAAAATTAGAATGAACTGGAAAAAATGGTATACTTGTGGAAGGTCAGCACTATAGTGTAAATGTATAGCCAAAGGTACCCATGCATTAAAGCAGTGATTCAAAATCTGTGAGTAGTGACCTCTTTGCTAAACCCCTTTCTCCAAAAATATTTATATTTTGATTCATAACACTAGTATAATTACAGTCTTGAAGTAGCAACAAAGATGATTTTATGGTTGGGAGTCACCAAAACATGAGGAACTGTATTAAAGGACTGCAGCATTAGGAAGGTTGAAAACCATTGTGTAAAGGCTTAGGCTGTTCTCTGGGTTGTTGCTATTGGAAAGTAGAGACCATTTACAGGAGGGAAGGTCTGTCAAGCGTATTCTTGAAGGCAGCTGTGGGCACCAGCTGCATCTTGCCCTTTTTATTGTCTTATAAGGTGTAGCCGCCAGCAGCTACATGTAAACTGGGTTACCTGTTGAGAGAATTTTGGGGTCATAGGGAAGAGCGGCGAAAAGAAAGTACGGCTAAGTCAATGTTCACTGATCAAAGCCCTAAACTTTAATGGCGCCAGACCTTATAACAGTTCGGGCAAACCCTTCCCCCCAGACTCCAGGCTGAGTTCCGGTGGAAGTTGTCTAGCTTCTCTTGGAGGTCTTCGTCTTGACTGCTCCGGCAGCTGGGTGGGTCACCTGTTTAATTCAGGAATCCCTATACCAGGAAGAACAATGAACTTAACCTTTACTACGTGCACTCCACCCTAGGTGGAGCAGGATCCTGGCATTCTGGGAGAAGTTAACCTTGACCAAAGTCAAACTCTGACCAAGTGCAAGACTGCCCCAATATGGCTCTGTACATGTCCTCCCTTTTTTTATTAATTTGAACACGAGGAGGTAGAAAACAAGTGGATAAATATCCTTCATAAGAAGGCGGGCCTTAACCAGGAGGGGAAGCATTGACCGTAATTCCTCTTAAATATTGTATAACGTCTTTTTCAGAGGAGGGGTAATAGGCTCCCTTATTATTTTAAGGACAGCCTCTCGACGTTAACCCCTATGCAATTAGGTGTACTTCCTGGGGACTCAGAAGCAGAAATTCACCTCCCCATGCAGTGCTTTGCCTCGCACGTCTCGCTGGTACCCATGTTTGTTCAAAAACAAACACACATAGATCTGAGTTCTATGTGGCTCCCTCTTTGGAGATCCACTTGTGTAAGTTTTGAAGCCAGGGGGGTCTGCAAGTGTCTTTAACAGACATGTAATCTCTCCATCCAGGTGAGCCTGGGTGGAGACAGCCAGTCTGCTTAACAGACAAGGTCAAGAGTTAAAGGTGGAATAGGATTAACTTGTCCCAGAAGTATCCAATTCAGTTGTAAATTAACAACTTTAAGGACCCAAAGCTTGGCCTCTGAGGTGGGAGAGGTAGCCTTGTGAATCAAGAAATAAGCTGTTACTTCTCAGGAAAAGTGGAGACTATATGTTAAATTAACACAGCTGGCTGAAGATTGTTAGCCATCTTCAAAATTGGAATCTTCAAAATTGGAATTATTTCTAGACCAGTCTATGGTTGAGTCAGCTGAGCACAATAAGGAGAAGAGTCATTTTAACTCTTCTAATTAATTTTTCCTAAGCTAGCTTAACAGTCTCCATGTTCTGTCCCACAAAGTCTAAAAGCTTGAAGCTAGGCAATTTATCTAACCTGGGACATTTAACAATTGAGGTAAGTCAAGAACATATACCCAATATAGCTCTTATGTTACCATGGTCTGGGCATTCAGCAAGCACACAGTCAGCATATCTTCTGCAGCATTCTGTGGAAAAAACAGAGGACATGCCTTCTCCCCCAATATTAAATCAGGATCATGGCATATGTTAGTAAGTGAATTCCTTCATTTCACCTAGACATCAATATGCCTAATTACAAGATGTCATATACATTTAGCAAGGAGTTTCTTGGCATCCAATTTTAAAATTTTAAAATTTTCTTAAAAACATGTAAGCATAATTTAAATTATATGCACAGGGACACAATTTCCCCTCTCTTCTTTCTTCCAAGAAGATATTGTTTTATTAATTTAAGTTGGAACACAAAGTATAACCCATAACATAGGCAATAACTATGTAATTATATAAAATATAGTTGCTTTTTCTGTTAGAGCAGTTGCAACTAGACAGCCTAAAAATGAATCATTAGTCACATGTACATATTTTTTTAATCTTTTAAATTAGAAATATGAATATCATTTATCTGTAATAACTAAGTCCTCTAGGATTAACACCATTACGTGGTAGAGGTAGAAATTGAGGACATCAAGAACAAATCTTTATAATTTGATGTGCACAAAATATAAAATTATTTCAAATACCTAAAGGACAGTCATTTAGAGAACATATCCTTTGTTCTTAGAAATTTGAATCACATTTGTATAAACTGTAGAAATTAAGAATTAGCAGTATTAAAAATGGACCAATTTTAAGCAATTATAAACCATGAGCTATGTATATCTACTATTATTAAAAGCTTGACCTTTAACATCTTAAAAATAGCTGCTATAGCACCCAATTCAGGTATCTGTGTTGAAGCAGGGAGAAACTTAAAGGAATAAACATGTGATCTGATAGTACAAATTATCTTTTGGATAACAATTATTAATTTTGCCTAAAAATGCTTGCCATGTAATAGACCAACCATTAATAATAAATTTGATTGTTGCTTGAAGCAAGGAACAAACGTTTCCTACCTTGAAAACAGAGGTTTAAGACCTTCTGTGGCAAGCTTAAAATGAGGTAAATATAAGATAAAGCCAATTAATATATCCTAACAACTTTTGAAAGCCATTTACCTAAAAATTCTAAAAGTCTATAGGAGCAAGGGCCTGTAACAAACATTCTATGAACATTATACACTGAAAATTTTAAGATCTTAACTTCTAGTATTGAAACAGAGACAAACACTTTTTCTCACAAGACATAAGGCTGTTAGCCATTCCTTGAGGCAAAACTTTCTAATGAAATTGTTTTGTTGTCTCTTTAAAATTAGAAGCAAATGTTTTTATAATTATCAGAATGTAAAGCAAAAAACCAACCCTTTAAATTTACAATAATTTTATAGGGAGTAGACAGGCCAAATGTTAATGCTTTTATAGCCTCCTTGACCTTTCATAGATTTGAACTGCATTTTAACCCACACCTGGATAAGTCAAAAACTTTTTTTTTTTTTTTTTTAAACCAAACACTCCCTAGGTGGGGCCTGTAAGGCAGAAACAATTTCTCAAAACTTCCTCACTAGCTTCCCCTGAGGCAACTCTAAGCTTTGCATTAACTCAAATGTAAATTTTTTTTTTTTTTTTTTTTTTCTGCCCTAGGATCCACCTTGAGTCCTTGGCAAGGACATTGTATGAGATTCCTCAAATGTAAATATCTTCTAATCTGAGCCTTTTATCTAAGACCAGACCCAAACTATCTGTCCTGCAAGGACATTTTGAGGATTAAACAAAAGAAACCTGTAATTTCATGGTCAAAGGAACCTACTTGATATCAAATACATTTCTACAGAGATATCCTTTTTAATCTTGGAGGGTTAAATTTTGCTCCTACCATTGTAGCCTATAAACTTGTGGAAAAGTGGCAATGGGCCCCTAAAACCCATAGCTGTATCACTCTCAAAATTATCTTAATTACAAAATGTTAACAATTACGAGCCTGCAAACTGAAAACTGTAGCCAATGACACACTGATTTTTATTGTAACTCAATGTTTTCTTGCAATATTAGAGCACAATTGTAATTTTGGAAGCAAATCTCAATTTTAAACAATCTATTTTCTTTAAAATTAATGGCAAACACATATTTACAGCACAAGGTTTGTATGCCAGTTCTTATGTTCAAGTGTATAACAGTGTAACTTATTAAAGAGACAATATTTTAAATCTTAATCTTCATTAAGTCTAATCTCCAGGCCAAGATTCACATGAAACACCATGCCAATTTAGGAGCGTCCCAAAGGCCTGTATTTCCTGGGTTGCGTCATGCCACGTGGTGTTCAAAATGGCGACTACCCTAAACTACCAGCCTTAATCGTCATGCCACGTGTTCAAAATGGCGACTACCCTAAACTACCAGCCTTAACCATCATGCCACGTGTTCAAAATGGCGACTACCCTAAACTACCAGCCTTAACCTAACTTTTGTTAATAACATTATACCTTTTAAATCATGTGCAGTGACTTAAGCCAATACTCTATAGTCAAGACATGTAAAATATACCTTTAAATCCAATTATAAACAAGAACAAAGCATGAGTGGCGTTAGGCCACGTGTAGTTAGTTAAGATAGCTCTAACACTGAATCACCAGTTTTAAACTAACCTTTTCTTAATAACACTATACCTTTTACATAATAACCAATTAATTTATAACTCTTTAGTCAAGAAATGTAAAGCCTTATATCATTAAAACCAATTAAAAACAAGTATAAAGCGACTACATGAATTTCACAAGCCAAACCAAAGTCTTCCCAAATCTCGAGGTTTCTGGGCTTTTAAGAGCGGCTTTTTCCCCAGCCATGTTTCTGTCTTGGGTGAGTGAGCTACGCTGCTGCAGCGTGGCTTTGAATCAATCCCCACACAAACTGTGGCTAGCTCAAAAGGTTACCAGCAGATGTAATCTTTACCAATTTTTTCTTTTTAACATGAAACAGTCATTCACACAAAGACACAGAGAGGACATAAACATACACATAGACAGTCGGTGCACCGGGACAAACACGGAAAGATACACAGAAAGTTAAGCGTGCTTGTTAAGCAATTGCATCCATTTTCCTCTTTAAACAGCTCTTAGAAGCTGTGGACATATGCCTATTTTTAAAAACCCCTTTCTTTTCGCCGAAATCAGCTCTTACGAGCTTTGGGCAAATGCCTACCAAATTCCTTCCCCATATTTCCCTATCTTATCAACCCAAGCAGTCCTGCGCTGGGTCCACGCAGTATGCTTGAAAAACTGTATCCATTCCTGCACTCACAACCATAGACACGAATTCACTAGCGCTAGTTTTGCCCTCTATGTTGCTTACCGTGCGGACACCATTAATTTTCACCTTTTCCACGAAGCTTCGCTGGATAGGGCTACCTCAAGAAATTCTCTCGTGCCAGGTCTTCCCACGTTCAGGCGCCACTATGTAGCCGCCAGCAGCTACATGTAAACTGGGTTACCTGTTGAGAGAATTTTGGGGTCATAGGGAAGAGCGGCGAAAAGAAAGTACGGCTAAGTCAATGTTCACTGATCAAAGCCCTAAACTTTAATGGCGCCAGACCTTATAACAGTTCGGGCAAACCCTTCCCCCCAGACTCCAGGCTGAGTTCCGGTGGAAGTTGTCTAGCTTCTCTTGGAGGTCTTCGTCTTGACTGCTCCGGCAGCTGGGTGGGTCACCTGTTTAATTCAGGAATCCCTATACCAGGAAGAACAATGAACTTAACCTTTACTACGTGCACTCCACCCTAGGTGGAGCAGGATCCTGGCATTCTGGGAGAAGTTAACCTTGACCAAAGTCAAACTCTGACCAAGTGCAAGACTGCCCCAATATGGCTCTGTACAATAAGGAGCTTGTTCTACATATACTCCTTCCATGATCTCTAAGCTCTGTCAAAAAATAAAGCAATGGACTGCCCAGCTTCAGACTGGAAACAACCATGAACCAAAATAACCCTTTCAATGTGTAAGTCAACTGCCTCTTTGAAGTCATTACAGCAACAAGAAGCTAACTAATACAGTTATGTATGTAAAGACAAGTAGATTAGAGCTCAAGGCAAGGGCATTTTACTTTCTCTCTGATTCTATAATTTTGAGATATCCTATGTAAAATTATAGATTAAATTTCCATATTCCAATTATTCAATCTCTCCAGGTCTGATGTATTATTCAATTAAGACTTTGTTTTCAAACTGTTTCGAACTCATCAGAACTGAGTTACTTATTAGCAGCTGTTGAATCTGCAAAGAACATAAATTGTAACCAGTCTGTATGAATTCAAGGAAGAGTCCGCTGTAAAAATCAAATTGATTTAAATCTCAATTTCTCAGAAAGATTTTTTATTTGGTTATTTAGCTGGTTTTGTTTTGTAATTTGTATTGTTGTTGTTGTGTTGTTGTTGTTGTTTTGCTTGTTTGTCTTTTGCAGCAGCAGGTAAGGAAGTGTGGGCTCCATCAACCCAAGACACTGAAGGATATGCACATTGTTTCTAAGGTAGAATCACCATGAAACCCACAGCATTTGCCTTATTTTTAACAAACATGACCTTTCTGGTGGTAAAGCTCTGGATGAGACATGTTAACCAATGGCAAAACATAAGCATTCCTGTGGCAGTAACTCTAGAGCACAATTTGAAGAACATGGGGCCACATCACAATAAAGCTTCAGCTTGGATGGAGGAGTAGAAGCGTTTCTGCATCTGTGACAGAAAACAGACACCAGCACTCCAATTTTCTGTTTTAACAAAAAAGAATTTGTAGTCTTTGTGTTTCACAAATCTTTCACTCTGCCTCCTTTGGACATAATTACTTTATTAATGTTTCCCTCTGAGGGTCTTAATTTTTTATGTCTGGAAGAAGGAAGGAAGGCTCTCAGTCAAGTTGAACAGAAAAGCCTACTGTGACAGTAGACAGATCAATACTGGAGGCAAAGTCCAGAGGAAGCCCCGAAGGCTGCAGAAACCCATGGGAAGGGAACCCAGATGTGTCACACCAAGCTTGGAGGCTGCAAAGGTGATGAAGATGTCTGCTGTTAGGGCTTGTGGCTCTTCACTCTGGAAGGCATACATGAGTGCATGGTAGAAACAAGGTAGGGATACACTAGCACAAGGAAGGGAATGTAAGGTCTTCTACAGTCTAACTGTTGAGATGTGATGGGGGGTACAAGTCACAGGAGAAAGCAAGTGCCTTGAGCAGAAGTCTGGCCTGTATGGCAGGTGCAGTAAGTGCTGGCTAAGTGCCTGGAGACCCAGCTATGCCATGTATGGGCAGCCATCTAAAGGACACTACACTCTCAAGAAAGTGGACGCTACACTCCTGAGAAGGTACACAAAGGACTGTGTCTTGTTGCAGGGATATTTCCATATTCATGCTCATCGACCATCTTTTCAAACTATCAAGGAAACAGAATTATCCTGGATGTCTACCAGTGCTGAATTGGATAATGAAAATGTTTGTTTTGCACATGTTATTCAGCAGGAAGCAAAATTGAAATTCTGAAATTTGCAGGAGAATAGCTGGAACAGAAAATATTACATAAGTAAGGTAGCCCAGGAAGACAAATGCTATATTCTCTGTCTTTTTCTCTCTCCCTCCCCCTCTCTTCCTCCCCCCTCTCTGTCTCTCTGTCTCTCTCTCTGTCTCTCTCTCTCTCTCTCTCATACACACACACACCAGTTTTGATATTTGGTTGTAGTGGTAGTGTGTGTGTGTGTGTGTGTGTGGTATGTGAATAAATGTGGACAATAGCCAAGAAAATTTTAGAAAGGCAAAGAACTGGAGAAAAAGAAGATTTCAGGGCGTAGTAAGGAAGATAATAAAAAGCACGAAATGCTAAAGTACAAAGGTGAATAGAGGGGACACATGGGAAAGGGGGCAAGGAGATAATAGGGAGGACAGGTCACAGACCTGGGGCCAGAAATCACAACAAAAGGGGTAAGGAAATGCCATATGAAAACTTCCTCTGAAAACGAAGTTTTAAGTATCAATCTTTAAAGTAAGTTCATAGAGAAGACCGAAGACCACAGGTATGGTCATAGTGCCAATACTTTCTTACGTGTCAGGGGTCAGTTTCAGCCTTTGATGAACAAGAGGACATAGGTTTGTTTTCAGCAAGCTCCACCTATTCTGTCATTAGTCTGTCACCAGCCCTGTCATCAGTGACACTTGGAACCAATAAAATATCTGCAGTTACCCAAACCATGAGAACTCATTGAATATCCTGCAACTATGACAAGCTGTCTTTGAAGACACAAACAAAGGCTTCACTGGGTATTCACCTGAGGCTGAGGCTCTGGATTCTGTGTGCTCAGTCCCAGGCCTGAGGGCAGCACACAGCCAGGTCCCACATGGGGTCACGTGGCCACAGTCAGAGATACAGAGAGGGCTCCATGAAGATGGCAGCCCTTCTCCAAGGGAAGACTGCAGTGAGCAGATCAAACTCAGCAAAGGAAAGGGAAGAGGGAAGCCACAGAGATCACAGGGGAAGGTTCCAGAAATTACAGGTGTGTGTCTTTGATCACATTCTGAAATCACGCATGAACGCTGTCCGGCCACATAGTGAGCTCCCACGCTGGGAGGACTTTAGTTCAGTTCTCTCGTAAAATAAAGAAAAAGTCACCTTAAAAATGAGCAGATGAAAGAATTCCAGCTGACTCTTTGTCACTCACAGTTACTATGAAAAGAATGAAGACTAAGGACAAAATAGTTTCTGGGAAAGAAGGGTTCTCTGTGCCCTGGGTTTTATTAGGAAATCTCAGCGTAATACAAGAAGGGATAAATGGGGACTTCCTGACTACAGGAAGGTCATGGGCAGAGTCAATCACTCATTCAGGTCAAGAACAATCAATAAATGCTATTTGTGATTATCTTCTAATCAGCTTCAGACTGAATATATCCACCTTAGAAGAGGATAATGAGGCTTACACCCACCTTAGAGACAATGGATCAAAAAAGAAAGCAGCCAGAGAGGATGCAAGCCACATCAGCCTCATGACAGAATGCCAAGACAAGAAGTTCAGTAAGGAGGGAGTATAAAGGTGAGGTACGCACATGTAATATATAAATACATCTGTATAATGAATTACAAGATACAATTAAAATGATGACCTCTTTAATGACTGACTCTCTTTAATAAAAAGATGCCATTTACAACAGCACCCAAAACAAAATATTTAGCTATATATTTAATAAAAATGCACATGAACTACTTGTGATAAACTAAAAATCAGACTAAAATAAGTATGTAAACAGATACTCTAAAATGCATAAATTAGAAGCCTCAGTATTGTTAAAATGTTGTTTCTTCAGAAACTTATTGTATATTTTGGCAAAGTAATTCTAAAATCTGTAAGAAAAAAGGCTGAACCTAAAATTCCAGGACAATATATGTGCAATAAGTAAGGACCAAGGAAGAGTGGCTCAGCTGGGCACTGAGTCCTAAGGAACACCCTGCGTCTCCCTCACCCAACCCACCCAGGAGTGGATGAAAGCCTTCTTCAGGCTGACGAAGCTCTGTCTTTTGTATCTTAGTTGGTCTCCATGTCTTTTCAAACATGTGCCCTCTAGATGAGGAATGGTTGACATAATATATTTACTGCTGGGCTCTTTTAGCTGCAACATGGAAAGGCTTGAAACTGTTGCAGTTTGTGAAGAGAAAACACACTTACAAAGTGTCATGGAAATTGTAGTTGGCAAAAGGAATAGGGCCATTAAAAAGAATCCAAGTGCTTTGCACTAAAACAAAATAAGAGATGTAATAAAGTCAACCCAAAATCCCTCTGGATTCCATTATAGACTCAAAGGAATAAAGGTTTTAATGGATTTGAAAGACTTGGATTTTATAAAGGATCTCTGGAGCTCCTTCCCTGCACAGTGCCACCTAGAGAAATATTTCCCCATAGGTATCCGTCCAAACACACAGAGAGGTCTATGTTCCTGGGCCGAGGGTGGTTCAGGGGTGGGTGACTACTGCTTGAACTGGTGCCAGATCTTGGTAATATTCTCACAATGCTGGATTTTCAGACAGGCAGGGGAAACATTAAATAATACAGATTCACACAGAGCTGTGATTTTTGTCTGTGTTTGGACCCGTTCCCCCTTTCTATGCCCCCTTCCCCTGCTTTAGAACAAGTATGTTTACCCCATGTTATTGTATGTGGGTTGTGTGTTATTATCTTTTTTATTTTGCAGGGGCTTGAGGCTAAGAGTTTGCTTTAAATCTTGGGAAAAACTTTGAAATTTTGAGTGGTGTCTTAGTCAGGGTTTCTATCCTACACAAAACATCATGACCAAGAGGCAAGTTGGGGAGGAAAGTGTGTATTCAGCTTACACTTTCACACTGCTGTTCATCACCAAAGGAAGTCAGGACTGGAACTGAAGCAGGTCAGGAAGCAGGGGCTGATACAAAGGCCATGGAGGGATGCTACTTAATAACTTGCTCAGCCTGCTCTCTTGTAGAATCCAAGACTACCAGCCCAGAGATGGCACCACCCACAAGGGGCCCTTCCCCCTTGATCACTAATTGAGAAAATGCCCCACAGATGGATCACATGGGGGCACTTCCCCCAACTGAAACTCCTTTCTCTGTGATAACTCCAGCCGTGTCAAGTTGACACACAAAACCAGCCAGTACAATTGCCCCTTGTCAACTTGACACACAAACACATCACTATTAAGCCTCAACCCTTACTTTCATTTTTGTTTGTTTGTTTGTTTGTTTGTTTGTTTGTTTTGAGACAGGGTTCCTCTGTGTAGCCCTGACTGTCCTGGAACTCACTTTGTAGACCAGGCTGGCCTCGAACTCAGAAATCCGCCTGCCTCTGCCTCCCAAGTGCTGGGATTAAAGGCATGCGCCACCATGCCCGGCTAACCCTTACTTTCTTATTCATCCCCAAGATCTAAATAACTTTAGAATCACACAGTCTTTACATATTAAAAGTTCAATCCCTTTAAAATGTCCAATATCTTTTAAAATTCAAAGTCTTTTAAAGATTCAAAGTCTCTTAACTGTAGGCTCCACTAAAATATTTTCTTCCTTCAAGAGGGAAAAATATCAGGGCACAGTCACAATCAAAAGCAAAAATCAAACTCCAATGGTCCAATGTCTGGGATCCAACTCATGATCTTCCAGGATCCTTCAAGGGCTTGGGTCACTTCTCCAGCTCTGCCCTTTGTAGCACACACCTTGTCTTCTAGGCTCCAGCTACCTGTGCTCCACTGCTGCTGCTGTTCTTGGTGGTCATCTCATGGCACTGGCATCTCCAAAACACTGCTGTCTTCCACTGTAACTAGGCTTCACCAATAGCCTCTCATAGGCTCTTTACATGGTGCCAAGCCTCAACTACTTTGCATGACTCCTTCCATCCTGGGCCAACAATCGCAACTGAGGTTGCACCTTCACCAAAGGCTTTCCTCAGCCTCTCACAGCACCGAGCTTCAGCTGTTCTTCATGACCCCTTCAGGCTTTCAGAATCAGTACCACCTGGGTGACTCTTACACAGTACCAAATCCAGCTACAGCACAAAGTACAACTGTGGCTATCTCTGGAACACAGCCTCTGTGCTCTCAGAAAACACTTCACAGAAGGTTTCATCTCACTGATGCTGGTCTCTTCTTAATCACCGCTAATTTCTTAGCTCCAGCATCAATAGTCCCAGTAACACAAAGGTTTGCTTTAGTGGTTCTGGTATCTTGTTAATCACAGCTGATTCTTCAGCCCCAGCTAACCAAAACCACAGAATTTTCACAATCAAATATAGCCCTGATAAGAGTCTTCCCTCTGAAATTTCACAAACCTGGGCTCCATCATCTACACTGTTCTCAACATTATTTTCTGAACTACACAACATCCCACAGAGCTCTTAACAATGACTCTTCTAGCTCAAAGTTCCAAAGTCCTTCCACAGTCCTCCCCAGCACATAGTCAGGTTGTCAAAAGATTTCTTCCTTTCCAGTTTGTATACCTTTGACCTCCTTTTGTTGTCTAATTGCTCTGGCTAGGATTTCAAGTCCTATATTGAATAGATAGGGAGAGAGAAGTCAGCCTTATCTGGTCCCCAATTTTAGTGGGATTGCCTCAAATTTTCCCCATTTAGTTTGATGTTGGTTAGTGGTTTGCTCTATATTGCTTTCACTATGTTTAGGTATGGGACTTGAATTCCTGATCTCTCCTAGACTTTTAATATGAAGTGTTGCCAAATTTTGTCAAATGCTTTTTCAGCATCCAATGAAATGATCATGTAGGTTTTTTTCTTTGAGTTTATGTAGTGGATTACATTGATGGATTTCCATATATTGAACCACCCCTGCATCCCTGGGATGAAGTGTACATGATCATGGTGGATGATCGTTTTAATGTATTCTTGGATTTGGTTGACAAGAATTTTATTGAGTATTTTTGCATCAATATTCATAAGGGAAACTGGTCTGAAGTTCTCTTTCCTTGTTGGTCTTTGGTTTAGGTATAAGCATTATTGTGGCTTCATAGAATGAATTGGGCAGTATTCCTTGTGTTTCTATTTTGTGGAATAGTTTGAAGATTATTGGTTATTAGGGCTTCTTTGTAGATCTGATAGAATTCCCCACTAAACCCATCTGGTTCTGTTTTTTTTTTTTTTTTTTCTGGTTGGGAGACTATTAGTGTCTGCTTATATTTCCTCAGGACTTATGGGACTATTTAGATGGTTTATCTGATCCTGTTTTAACACTGGCACCTGGTATGTATCTAGAAAATTGTCCATTTCATCCAGATTTTCCAATATTGCTGAGTATAAGCTTTTGAAGTAGGATCTGATGATTTTTTGAATTTCCACAGTTTCTGCTGTTATGTCTCCCTTTTCATTTCTAATTTTATTGATTTGGGTAGTGCCTCTGTGCCCTCTGGTTACTATGGCTAAGGGCTTATCTATCTTGTTGATTTTCTAAAAGATCCAGCTCCTAATTTTGCTGATTCTTTGTATAGTTCTTTTTGTTTCTATTTGGATGATTTTGGCCCTGAGTTTGATTATTTCCTGCCATCTACTCCTCTTGGGTATATTTGCTTCTTTTTGTCCTAGAGCTTTCAAGTGTGTTGTCAAGCTGCTAGTGTAAGCTCTCTCCATTTTCTTTTTGGAGGCACTTAGCACTATGAGTTTTACTCTTAGCACTGCTTTCATTGTGTCCCATAAGTTTTGGTATGATGTGTCATCATTTTCATTAAATTCTAAAAAGTATTTAATTTCTTTCTTTATTTCTTCCTTGACTAAGTTATCATTGAGTAGAGCATTGTTCAACATCCATGTGTATGTGTGCTTTCTGTTGTTTTTGTTTGAACTTTAGACCATGGCTATCTGATAAGGTGTATGAAATTGTTTCAATATTACTGTATCTGTTGAGGTCTGTTTTGTAACCAATTATATGGTCAGTTTTGGAGAAGGTACAGTAAGGTGCTAAGAAGAAGGAATATTCTTTTCCTTTAGGATGGAATGTTCTCTAAATATCTGTTAGATCCATTTTTCCTATAACTTCTGTTAGTTTCACTGTGTCTCTGCTTAGTTTCTGTTTCCATGATTTGTCCATTGCCAAGAATGGGATGTTGAATTCTCCCACCATTATTTTGTGGGGTGCAATGTGTGCTTTGAGAAATATTAAAGTTTCTTTTATGAATGTGAGTGCCCGTACATTTGGAGCATGGATGTTCAGAATTGAGAGTTCATCTTGGTAGATTTTTCCTTTGACCAGTATGAAGTGTCCTTCCTTATCTTTTTTGACAACTTTTGGTGGAAAGTCAATTTTATCTGATATAAGCATAGCCACTCCAGCTTGTTTCTTGACACCATTTGCTTGGAAAATTGTTTTCCAACCTTTGATTCTGAGATAGTGATTGTCATTGAAGTGGGTTCCTATAACATTTTTCCTATAACTTCTGTTAGTTTCACTGTGTCTCTGCTTAGTTTCTGTTTCCATGATTTGTCCATTGCCAAGAATGGGATGTTGAATTCTCCCACCATTATTTTGTGGGGTGCAATGTGTGCTTTGAGAAATATTAAAGTTTCTTTTATGAATGTGAGTGCCCGTACATTTGGAGCATGGATGTTCAGAATTGAGAGTTCATCTTGGTAGATTTTTCCTTTGACCAGTATGAAGTGTCCTTCCTTATCTTTTTTGACAACTTTTGGTGGAAAGTCAATTTTATCTGATATAAGCATAGCCACTCCAGCTTGTTTCTTGACACCATTTGCTTGGAAAATTGTTTTCCAACCTTTGATTCTGAGATAGTGATTGTCATTGAAGTGGGTTTCTTGTATGCAGCAAAATGTTGGGTCCTGTTTACGTATCCAGTCTGTTAGTCTGTCTTTTTACTGGGGGAATTGACTCCATTGGTGTTAAGAAATATTAAGGAAAAGTGATTGATACTTCCTGTTATTGTCGTTGTTAAAGGTAGAATCCTGTTTGTGTGGCTATCTTCTTTTGGGTTTGTTAAAAGAAGATTACTTTATTGATTTTTTGTAGGGTGTAGTTTCCCTCCTTGTGTTGATGTTTTCTATCCATTATCCTTTGTAGAGCTCGGTTTGTGGAGAGATATTGTATAAATGTGGTTTTGTCATGGAATATCTTGTTTTCTCCATCTATGGTAATTGAGAATTTTGTTGGTTATAGTAGCCTGAGCTGACATTTATGACATTTATTACTCTTAGGGTGTGTATAACATCTGCCCAGGATCTTCTAGCTTTCATAGTTTCTGGTGAGAAGTCTGTTGTAATTCTGATAGGTCTGCCTTTATATGTTACTTGACTTTTTCCCTTACTGCTTTTAATATTCTTTCTTTGTTGTGCATTTGGTGTTTTGATTATTATGTGATGGGAGGAATTTCTGTTCTGGTCCAGTCTGTTTGGAGTTCTGTAGGCTTCTTGTATGTTCATGGGCATCTCTTTCTTTAGGTTAGGGAATTTTTCTTCTATAATTTTGCTGAAGATATTTACTGAGCCTTTAAGTTGTAAATCTTTGCTCTCTTCTATACCTATAATCCTTAGATTTGGTCTTCTCATTGTGCCTTGGATTTCCTG
Source organism: Apodemus sylvaticus (assembly GCF_947179515.1). Taxonomy (NCBI): domain Eukaryota; kingdom Metazoa; phylum Chordata; class Mammalia; order Rodentia; family Muridae; genus Apodemus; species Apodemus sylvaticus. The sequence continues at coordinate 14,523,875 of NC_067484.1, read as the reverse complement.
AATGTTTTGGGTTACAATTTTTTTTGCATTTTGCATTTTCTTTGACTGTTGAGTATCTACAGAACTTGAGATTCTTTCTTCTATCTGTTGTATTCTGTTGTTGATGTTTGCATCTATGACTCCTGAATTCTTTCCAAGGTTTTCTATCTCCAAAATTGTCTCCCTTTGTGATTTCTTTATTGTTTCTACTTCCATTTTTGGATTCTGGATGGTTTTGTTCAGTTCTTTCCCTTGTTTGTTTGCGTTTTCCTGTAATTCTTTAAGGGATTTTTGAGTTTCCTCTTTAAGGGCTTCTCCCTGTTGATGCATGTTCTCCTGTATTTCTTTTATGGAGTTGTTTATGTCCTTCTTGAAGTCCTCTGTCAGCATCATGAAATGTGATTTTAAATCCAGATCTTGCTTTTCTGGTGTGTTGGGGTATCCAGGACTTGCTGTTGTGAGAAAACTGGATTTGGATAGTGCCATTGCTGGGGTTTTTGTTGGTAATTTTCTGCATTTGCCTTTTGTCATCTGGTTATCTCTGGTGTTAGCTGGTCTTACTGTCTCTGACTGTGGCTTATCTGTCCTGCAAGCCTGTGTATCTGTATTCCTGGGATTCCCATTCTCTCTGTGTACGCAGGTATGTAGGCACTCCTGGAAGATCAGCTCTGTTGTGGTAGTATTTGTGTATGTAGCTCTGTGACCCAGGATTACTGTGCTCTCCAGCCTCTCCACAGTCCTGGGAGGTTAGCTATCTCCCTGTGCCACCTGGATATGGTGCACTATGGCAGAGGATGATCCCCAGCCAGAGACAGAAACCAGAGGCTTCCTCCTGAAGATTCTGGAAGGTTTCCTCTGAGCAGCAGTGGTGGTCCTTCCTGTGCTCTCAGACCTCTCCACACTCCTGTGGAGGGACTGGCAGCAAAAGGGGTGGAAGGAATGGAAGGGGGTGTTACTCAGGAGGGTGGGGCTTTTGATAGTTCCTGGGTAGCAAGTCCTGCTGTGCCCCCAGCAGCAGCTCTGGAACTCCAGAGGTGAGAGAGGGTTCTTACCAACTGCTCTGAGTGCAGTGGCTTCTCTAGAATGAATCAGGTGTCTTCTCTGTAGCAGACCCACCAAGAGTCTTCCCCAACAGAAAGGCCCAGCAGTGGAAGGGGAGGAATTGAACAGAGATCTTTATAGGCCATTGTAGCTAGATTGGAAGCATCCTGCATTTGAGATGTATGGCGCTCAGACATCTCAAACAAGAGGAGGAATGTTAGTTTGCAAATAAGGTGCTCCCACAATGGCTCCGCCCCCAGATACAGCCTTTCTCAGAGCAGGGGCTTCTTGGAAGTCATTCACTCATGAGCCTTCTGTTTTCCTTGATGGATTACCCAACAAATGAATTCAAAATCTTAATTGAATATTGGAAAGTGATGGAACTGAGGAGAGTGGAGTCTGAGTGGAGGAAGCAGGCCTGCTTCACAGAGCATCTTCCCTGCACCCTTTTCTGGTCCCCCCTCTCACTCTGATTCCTGGCTGTGAGGAGATGAGCAGTTTTCATCTTTCATCCCTTTCCTTGTTTCTCCAGAGCAGCAGACAATAGCCAGCCAGCCAGCCAGAGATTGTAACTTCAGAAGCTGTGAGCGAAAACAGCTTTCTCCCTTTAAACTGCTTGACTCCTGCTTGTCACTGTAACAAGTCTGACACCTTGTGTTTTTGTGCAATGGAATTCTTAATGCAGAGCTTCTTGGGTCAGCCCTGGTAAGGACCTAACCTAGAAGTAGGAGCATGTAACATGTCCAGTATAGGCAAGAAGAATGGCACTAAATAGGTTCTAAAAGTTGGTCCTGTTGATGTTCAACTGACCCCTACTATCCTGGATCTTTATGGGAAATCTCTCCTCTGTTGATTGATCACTTTTTAATGATTCTATTTTTATTATTTCATGTGTATTTCTGTTTTGCTTGCTTGTATGTCTGTGTGAGAGTGTCAGATACCCTGGAACTATAGTTACAGACAGCCATGAGTTGCCATGCAGGTGCTGGGAATTTAACCCAGCTCCTCTGGAAGAACAGACAGTGCTGAGCCATCTCTCCAGCCCCCTGGTGATTAATCATTAATATCTTCCATTTGAAACACTGACAAACAGCACATAGCTAACATCCAATTACTAATACATTGGTAATGGGTAGTACACCGTTGTCAAACTCCAATCATCCTAGGCTGCCTTTCCAGAAGGATGGATCTGTTGTGATTTCTGACCTTTCTTCAAACCCACTTCAGTACCCCAGCCCCAGGGATACCCTCCCAGTGGTTCCAGAAAGCTGTGCTCAAGGTGGGAGGCTGAGGCCCCAGGCTGCTGCTGATTCAGTTAATACTCTTGTCTGTATATGTTGCTTCTCTTTAGCTTGGGGTAGAGGGCAGTAGCAGAGCACTTGCTTAGGCCCTGTGTTCAATCCCTAGTACTGGGAGAAAAATCAGACTTGTTCCCTCTCCTCTCCTAAAAATGTCATACCATTAAATTATGACTAAATAATAGCCCACTACGCATCACCAGTGGAAGCCTTTGCCTTACAAGTCTGTGCATTTCTGAAGTCCTAGGTTTCTCTGGGCATCCACAAAGGGAACAACTGCATACTTCTCTTTTGCCCTAAATTTTCTTTTCTTTTTTCTTTCTTTCTTTCTTTTGTTCTTTCTTTCTTTCTTTCTTTCTTTCTTTCTTTCTTTTTGATATTTTTGTCTGTCATTATTTTGCCGTGTTCTGTGTTTGATGTTTCCTGGCTTTTAGTTTTGCTTCTTTTTTTTTTCTTTTGCTCTGCCAGCTTTGGTCCTTATGGTTTTGATTTTGGATGTTTTTGCAGTGATGGAGATCAAACCCAGCACCCTGCAGTGCTGAACAGAAGTTCTGCTCTGGAGCTGAATCCCAGCCTCTGATTTTAAAGATTAATTCAAAATATCAATTAAACATTTAAAGATTAATTCAAAATATCAATGAAATATTTTGAGCATAATTTTGAAGGTTCATGGACAGAAATTCAATCTACAAGTGGATATTTTCCCTATTGTTTCAGTTGAAGCATAAATTCCGGTCCTAAATCAGTCTTGTCCTGCAGGATAATGAATCAGAAAGCTATTGTGTGCTGTTGCTGCAGGAGAGCCATTCCCAGCAAAAGGAAAACAAAACACCTTACAAATTTGACTGAAGTATAAAATAAATCTTTGTATTCCTATTTCAAAGTAAGTAAAAGAAAAAGCTTTGATGTCACCTTACAAATGGATCAAAGTTTCTTGATAATTTCACATCAGGGTCCCGTCTCTTTGTTTCAGTAACTTTAGATGACTGTAAGGTTGGAAAATGCTATGAAATTGTTTATCATATTCATTAAAAATTTGTTAATAACTTAAATATGTAGAAATCTTGCCTCTACCTCATAATCATTTTAGACTATAGTTAGTGGTGTCTTCCTTTAATCCTCCATAGCTGGGGCTTGGACTGAGTGAAATAGCAATTCAGAGGATGAAACCCTCACAGGCCTAGATGGAAGGAGACTGGAGAGACCAGAAGCTGACTGCACTGAGGTCTGGCTGAGGAATTGCTCCTCTCACACAGCGCACATGAGCAAACACAGACACGTGCAGTTGTGCACATTCGTGTGTGACCAAAAGGAGACAACTAAGAAAATGGGGACTAAAGTGAGAATCAATTTTCCATATGCCAATCTATGGGAAGCATACTGTGTCCTTGTGGGAGAGCAGTTTAGTTTGATGGACAGTCGTGTGGAAACATCGAGGAATGAAGACTCAGAATTTCTATAATAAAAGAGTCATATGTTTAGAACATTTAGAATTTCTATAATATTCTGCATCAAAAAATGAGGAAGGGGAAGGAAGGTGGAATTACATGTGTGAGGACATGAAGAGAGAGGGGATCAACACAGTAATGATCATGTTTAGAACATGCACTGTTAATGTACACTTTTGCAAGTTAAGTATTTTGAAATTTTCTGTTTATGTGTGTGCATGTGTCTGTGTGTATGTGTCTATATATATGTGTGCCTATGTGTATATGTGTCTATATGTGTGGATGTATGTATGGGTATGTGTCTATGTATATTTGTGTATGTGTGTATATGTGTGGACATGTAGGTATATGTGTGTGTATGTGTGTATGTGTGTCAGACACTCAGAACATTTTCATGAAGACAAATTTTAAAATCTCACAAACACAGTTAACAGAACTTCTCTGTTAAATGTGCAATGGCTACTAAATGAAAACTTATTGCGCAGTTCAAGACTGAGGTCTTCACTACAGCCATTTCAAGCTTTAAAGTCAAATATGCTTGAAACATGGAAAGCCCTTCTCAGATGAGGGGTGAGGTCCAACAACTTCAATAGGAGTTTCCTTGCCTCACAATGGATAGCAGCTCGGGGCTGAAGATGATCCTATTGGTGAGGATGAGCTGGTACCATTCTCCACTAGGGCCCCACCCCTCCCCCACCTCCCCACCCCCTCCACCCAACCCATCAGAGTCTTTGAACTGACTAAAAGATGACAAATGGGTTGGAAATCCACAGATCGCCAGCTCAGCTCAGCCTAGCCCATCACTTGCTTTGTAAATGAAGTTTGTTAGAAGATGGCCCTGTCAATCACTCATACATGGGCTCTGGGTGATTTTATTCTTGACAAGAAGGAGGAAGTAGTTTATAGCAATTAAATAATCCAGAAACACCAAAGCATTTACTATTTGGCCCTTCACCAGAAGCTGAACTAGGTTGGAGAATATTCAAAGGAGATTTAGCAGAACCATTAGGCTTGTTTTCCGGGGTAAGACTGGAAAAAACAAAGCCAAAATGAAGAGGGATAATCCCTTCTGTCCGCACAACCCATCTTCCACTGTGACCATTGTTCTAGCAGAGTTCAGTCCCATCTCAGCTACCTGTCATCCAGTGGCCTGCTGTCTGGCACAGCTGTGGTTATTGACTTGAAGCCCTAATGAGAAATGTAGACCCCAGCCTTGCTAGAGCCTCATGCTTCTTGAGTCCTCATGTGGAGTGTTTCCTTTCTATGCAGCAAACAAGACAAACACCCCCAAAACAGAGTTGAACAGAGTTGTGGGCTTAAAATAATAGGAGACCCAAAACAGAGCCTGTGCAGTGACTGATCAATCTTCTACTAGCTTCTGGTGAGGGAGGAGTTCAAAGAACCTGAGTGAATTTGTCACTGGAGGCCCCTACTAAGATGAAGGATGGTGCCACCTCGATTTCCACCATGCATGCCCTCCTTCTCCACACTATAACATCTTCTAAAAGGGTATCCTTGAATTTGTATTATGTGAGGGGATTTAATGGAGATCCCTGGTGTCACTGAAACAGTCTTAAACATCCTCTGACAGTGTTGACAGCAACCAAGCAATAAGTCCTACTCTGTGAAATGCACTCACAGTTCCCACATACTGAAATGAGGGTGACAAAAAAGCCAGCAAGGAAAACATTGACCAAGAAACTCTAATACCTCATCTTTCTTGCGGACAGTGAGTGGTGTGACTTGGTAACCTGTGCAAAGCATCACACTGTACATTTGCAGTAAGCAGCACAGAGCTGCAGGTACAGCCCTGTGCATGTCATTTTGTTTCTATGGAAGGTTAGTGATAGAATTCTAGTCCCCTGGGGAGCCACACAGAACTAACAAAACCAATTACAAGGTCACCTACCCCTCATGTTGAGCTGCTCCCAATGGGCCTCAACATGACAATAGACAATGAGCATTTACCTATTACCTCACCATAGTGAAAGATACTTGGCAGATAACCCCACTCAATATAGAAGTTCAGGTGGTAGAAGTCTCTGATGTCCTGGGAAATTTATAATATACGAACAAATAATCCAAAACTCAGTTGCAAGCCCATCACAACAAGTAACACCTGATCATCTCCCCAACTACACAAAGTTGGGAGACCTGCACACATTAGGGAGACACATGCACAGATTGGGGGCTCCACAGTTTATGATGTGCTCAGAGAATGAACTAGTTGCAACAGAATTTATCTCAGTCTTTGTCCAGTTTCTGTCGCAAGTCCTGTAAGAACCCTAGACAAACAGCTCAAAATTCTTCTCTCTCTTGAGAACCCTCCCTGGAATTTTTTTCACTACTTCTTAACTCCCTTTCCTTATTTCTCTTTAATAAAGCTTGTTTTCTTTGCTTATTCCCATATGTGCCCAGATCATTAACCATCATCAGCATGAGATAACAAACTCAAGAGCTACTGTTTGACTTTTAGTGGCTATCGAGTGTCCACCACCTCTAATTTCCTGAACATGAAAGGTCTAGTTGCTCTTGAACATCTGCATCTATTCAGTGACACTTGGAATTGTGCTAATTATCGTCACTTAGACACATTAAAGGCGGCCAGGCAACCACAGTTTGTGCTGCCCATGGTTTTGGCTTCACTCCACACAGTATTTGTTATGCCCGAAGATGGAAAAACTTTGCACATCTGTTTTACCCCTTACAACCACCAGCTCATTCCTTCTCTTCCTTGGTGGCTATTAGAATTCTGTCAAAACTCCTCCCCACAGTTACCTGGCAACAGCCAGGTAGGCCTAGCCCACTATAAAAGGGGCTTCTTGGCCCCTCCTCTCTCTTGTTTCTCTTGTCTTTCTTACTCTCTTAGCCTCTCTCTTGCCCTCTTGGGTTGGTCCCTTCTCCCCTTCCTTCCCCCCTCTCATGGCCAGCCTCCACTTCAATACTCTCTCCTCTCTGCCTTTCTCTGCCTCTACTACCCCTTTAACTCCCCTCCCCATGCCCTAAATAAACTCTATTCTATGCTATACTATGTGTGTCTGGTCCCTCAGGGGGAAGGGATACCTAGCATGGCCCTGCTGAGGCACCCCCTTTCCCCACACCATCCATACAACATAGCTTAATAGCCTCCTTCTCTTTTAATACAACAGTGGCTATTTGAGTTGAAAGGGTAATTATTCCCAACATCCTCTGAACATTGGAGAATGGGCAACAGGGAGAGTTACCTAGTGATTCCCTTTCAAGGTCTTGTGCCATAATATAGCCAAGAAATCCTTCCTAATACAAAGAGAGTGATGGGCACAGCAGAGGGCAGCCGTGAAGAAGGGGTGTGTCCCATTTCCGATGGATGGGAATGCGTACCACAAAGTCACTGTTCTATTTCAATGTTGCTGCAGGCTCTAACTCACTTCCATTGCCAGGCAGCTGGAAACCAGATGGAAGCCGCACAGCTGTGAGTGCGTCCTACAGAGCACCCCCTCGAGTCAGTTCTCAGCCTATTGATCAGTCCTTCACATGCACACTATGCAGTGGTGCTTTACAGCATTGTGGGCTGACTGAACGAGCACCCTAAATGATCAGTTTTCCCACGTGAGCTTATTTCTCTCCATATGGCTTTCGTTTTTCAAAATTGCCCTAGACCTGTGGAAACCAAAAGTGATTCCAAAGTGCACGATTGCAAAAAATTAAGAAATACATGATACCCAGAAAATGTGTCTTCTTATTTTTATGGAGTTTGGTGGTTGCCTCAAAAACATATGTTTGGCCTCTATTATGTTGATAAGTTACATAACTATACATTTCAAAGCAATATTATCTTTTAAATTATCCTCATCCCATTCTTCAAAGTTCTGTTGTAGAAATTTTAACCCTTATCTCCCTTTGTTCAATTATTTTGTTGACAGATACGAATTAATTCCTGCCCTGGACGTGGCAGACAATTTATCACAGGGCAGTTACGCTGTGGAGCTAGGAGACTTGGACAAAATGAGTTGAGTGTGTGACTGGATTTATGATGCCCTTTTTTACTAAGAAAGTCAGAATGAGAATGTGTTTTTAATTAATGTTTTCAAAAGGATGGTTTAAAAGCTGCATTTTGGAAAGAGTAAGGGTGTACTGCACACACCATGGGGACTGCTTACCTCTGTGCTCACGTGGCATCGCCATTCTTGCTGGTCATTCTTTCCTCGTTTCTAATCCTTGATTCAGAAAGTAAAGCCATCCCAATATCTAGTGATAGAGGCAGTAAGTTCCCGGTAACTCAGAGACCGCTCATGCTGATCAAGTATAAGGAACAGGCCGACATATATATGCCTTGCTTCAAGCTAAGCTAGATCCTCGCCCTGTGTGGCTCAGTGAGATGTTCAGTGTGCCGGGAAGTGACTCACTGCACTGTTCACTTTAAAGTTTGAGTTTGTTTTTCCTGTTTAAATCACTTGTGCCTGTTTTAATACAAAGCTATAATACAGACCAAATGAAAGACATTCATCTTAATGATGGGTCCTTTTTCAATATAGTACAAACAACTTTAATTGGATGTTAAAGGAGGTGTTCTTTAGTATTGCATAATTAGCCATTAAATGAACACCTGGAACTTAATTTGCAAACAGTAGAAAGGAAGCAGGGGAAGCCTCTGGACTTCTCTTTAGATAAAGTGAATAAAATACAGGAGTTGGCAATGCTATGCTATAACTGAGCCAAGATGAACACAAGCCCAGTTTCCCTGGACAAAATCCATACCTTTCCATGGCAAATTACAGCATGGCTCAGGGTTCCCAATTCCCTTTAGGAAAACTTACTCTGGCTCTGTTCTCTGGAGGCTCAGAAGAACTGAGAGTTTTAGGTCAGCCAGGAACCACACAGGAAGGAAGACCTTGCCTTAAGAGAAGACTACAGATTTGACTTTGAAACCAGAATATCTTTCTCATATTATTTACTCTTCTGCACCCATGTAGTAGATATAGTAGATGTTCAATAAACAAATCTTAACTAATGATTTTCTGATTAAGAACTATCCAATAAAAAGCATCTAGCAGCTGAGAGTGCAAATGGGAAATTACCTGGAGAGAGCAGAAATGCTCATTAAACCCCCTAGTAAGACATCAATGCCAGGACTGGATCATTGGCTGCCCGTCTGCTTTCCTCACCCAAATGTTGTGAGAGGGAACAGAGAAAAGGGCTGGATAGGGTGGATGAGATCTCCAGGATGAAAAACATGAGGTGGAAGACAGACAGCACAATGCAGGGGAAAGGAACAGGTTCAGAAAACAGCTGACTCTTCCATGCCTCTCCTCCCATGACCCAGGGGACATGCAAGTTATTACAGGATAAACACACTTACTTAGAATGCATAGACAAAATGAAAACAAATGCTCATCTTTTGCATCACCAAGATATGGCATATAAAAGAAACTTAAAGCACTTTGTGTAGTTTTATTCTATCCATAAAAAGAAATGTCATGCCTTCCTGTTGAGAAATAAAAGTTCAAAGATGAGGCAGAGAGGATCCGAATAAAAGGAGAGACAGAAAAAAAAAAAGACATCACAAAAGACACCAAGGAAATCCAGAGAAACATAAAAACATAATTTTAAAATATCTACTCCACCAAATGGGAAAATTGAAAAAAAATGGATGAATTTTTAACATATACAATCTACCAAATTTAAATCAAAATGAAATAAGCAATATAAGCAGATGCACAACTCCTACTGAAATAGAAGTAGTAATTAAAAGTCTCAAAAAAAAAAAAAAAAAGGCCAGAGCCAGATGGATTCAGCACAAAATTCTACCAGACTTTCAAAGAATTATTGCCAATACACCTCAAATTATTCCACAAAACTGAAACTGATCGAACATGCAATATATTTTACAATGGTGTTATCATTCTGATACCATCACTATACAAATACCAAACAATAAAAAAGAAAATTAGAGACCAATATCCCTTATAAATATAGATGCAAAAACTCTCAACAAAATATTTGCAAACCAAATCCCAGAACACATCATAAAGATATCCACCATGATCAAGTTGGCTTTATCCCATAGATTCAAGAATATTGTAACAAGTATAAGTCAGTATAGCTGTGGGAGACCAAACTCTGGGAAACCAGACCTTCAACAGTTCTCACCTTGAGAGCTCACTGACCTTGCAGTTCACAGCTGGACCTCCCTCTCCTTCACACAAGGCCATAATGAGAATCAACTGATCCTTATCTTGGCTGAACACCTGGGATGGTCTGGGCAGAACCAGCATTCCAGGAAAACTGCAGATGCTTTGAGCTGGAGTCAACATTCTTCTAGGATGACCTTTCCTCTTTCTGTGCTTTTAGCATTCCCCTCAGCCCCTCCCTACTTCCTCTTACGGAGTGTCCAAAACCAGGCATTTGCCTTTCATTAAAGAGGCTTTGACAAGACCCCCCTTTTTGCTTGGCCTCACTCTCTTTTCCCCTCTCATTTCTTTCAGGCTTGGGTTCCCCTCGGCTCCCCGAATAACTAGGTCCTGCGGGACAGGATATATAACAGGTATAAGTCCACCATATAAACAAAACAAAAGACATACAGTCATCTCATTAAATGCAGAAAATGGTTTTTATAATGCTAACAAATGCAATTGACAGATTCAATGCAATCTCCATCAAAATTCAAATAGAAAATGAAAAATTATTTACAGAATTTTTAAAAATCAGCTTCATATAGAAACACATACATATACACACTAATTAACACAATAAAACAATCCTGAACAATAAAAGAAATTCTGGAGGTAATACTACACAGCTATAATAATAAAAAATTATATTTGCATAGCAACAAACACATTTTCCTCTAGGTAGGCTTTTATTGCTGTGAAGAGACACCATGAGCTCTTATAAAAGAAAACATTTTAATTTGGGGCTGACTTAGAGTTTTAGAGGTTCAGTCCATTATTGTCATCATGGTAGGAAGCATGACAGCCTGAGGGCAACCATGGGGCTAGGAAAATAGTTGAGAGTTCTTTATCTTGATACAGAGGCATCTAGGAGACTTTGATACCACACTGGGTAGAGCTTAAGCACGGGAGACCTCAAAGCCAACCCCCACAGTGCCACATCTACTCCAACAAGACACTAAAAGTGCCACTCCCTGTGGGCCAAGCATTCAAACACATTAGTCTATGGGGGCCGAATCTATTCAAACCACCACACACATTGATGAAGGAAATCAAATTGAAGATCCAGAAATAAGTCCACACACCAATGGATATCTGTTTTTTGACAAAGAAACCAAAAATACACATTAGAGAAGATAGCATTTCCAACAAATGGTTCTGGTCAAACATGTGGAAGAATGAAAATAGATCCATATTTATCACAATGCACAAAACTAAACTCTAAATGGATCAAGGACTTTGACATAAGGCAAGATACTATACATGTGAGAGAAGAGGAATTAGGGAATAGGCTTGAACTCTTTGACACAGAAAGCACTTTCTGAACAGACACTGATAGCAAAAGCACTAAGAGTATGTCATAAAGGTAAAAACTTCTATATGACAAAATATACTATCAGTAGGGCAAAGCAACAGCCTACTAAATGGGTAAAGGCCTTTATCAAGTTTAAAACAAATAGAGTGTTAATATCTACAATATACAAAAAAATTTTTTTAAAACCTGAACATCAAGAAACAACCCAACTAAAAAATACGTACAGAACTAAACAGAGTTCTCAAAAGATGAAACTGAAATGGCTGAGAAAGAAAGAAATCTTCAACATCCTTAGCCACCAGGGAGAGTGGATCTTAAGACAGTAAGATGGAAAAGATCAGTAATGCAAATGAAAGCATATGTTGGCAAGAATGTGAGGAATGGGGAACATTTATTTATTGCTGTTGGGAGTGAAAATTTGTACAGCAACTATTGAAGCCAGTGTAGTGACTTTTAGGGAAGCTGGGACTCGAGCTATGTCAAGATTCAGCTCTACCACACTCAGGAATATACCTAAAGGTCTCTACATCTTACTACAGAGACACTTGCTCACCCATGTTCATTGAGTCTTTCTTTATAATGGCCAGCAACTGGAAACAGCCTAGATGTCCATCAGCTAATGGATGGATGATGATAATATTTTACATTTACACTACAGAATATTATTGACATGCAAGAAAATAATGAAAGTGTAAAATTCACATGAAAATGGATGGAGCTAGAAAATAATCCAAAGTGAGGTAACCCAATAACCCAGACACCAAAAGATACCTAGTATGGGACTGGAGAGGTGAGAGAACAGAGGATTTCCCAATAAAGGGAAAATAGTAGAGCATTTTATAGAGAGATAGAGAGGAAGTTAGAATAGGGGAGGCTATGGGAGAAGAAATTAATGGAGGGAATATAAGGATGAACAACTAACACTAAAGTCCGTTTGAAAAACCATAGGAAGACTTAGAAGCTGGTTTGTGTGTGTGTGTGTGTGTGTGTGTGTGTGTATGAAAGTACTCTAAAGGAAGTCACCAAATAGGGAAGACAATGCCACAATTAGACATCTTTTACCTCCAAGTAAAACAACCAGTGCCAGGAATAGGTTATATCTTATTGATTATTGGCCAAAGGGGCCCTAGGGAAACCCTCCCAATATCACAGGCTATTGCTATGGATACTGGTTGATCTCTACAACTGGGCTTTTACAAATGATAAAGACAACACTTAGACATCTCACTGAGTACAGAGAAATGCTACCAGAAGAGAAAGGAAGGTCTTCATTAACCCAGCTGTAAATCCTGTAATCTACAACAGTGGCCAGCCTGTACCATGTACTGGTGTAATAGTGGCATAAATGATATGAAAGCAACCAACAACCTTCTGATTGGATTAAAGACCTACAGCAAGAGATATATCCCATATCTGATACTCCTAAAATGAGCAAGACTAAATACTAAGTAGACCATGGGCCTAGAGGAGCAAGCAACACAAGGGCACCTGATGATATTATAATATATCCATAGGATAGTACCTCACTTAGCCATCATTGGAGAAGTTTTCTGCAGTAAATGGAGACTCATACAGAGACTCAAAACAGGATAGTGTCCAGAGGACAAGAGATTTTGGAGGTCTCAGTTCTAAATAGGATGTCTTCATCAAATCCCTCCCCTCAGTGCTTGGGGAATCTATGCAGAAGAGGAGGCAGAAAGATTGTAAGAGCCAGAGGACTCCAAGGAAAGTGTCTTTCAGACCTAATACTGGGATATGAACTCACAGAGACTGGCAGCATACACAAGGCCTGCAAAGGTTCAAGCCAGATAGAGTCCCTGTTCCAGAGAAAGAGCCAAGTAGACGCAGGCTCCCACCTCTAACCATGAAGTGATTTGTAACTGATACCTGTCGATGGCCAACTCAAAACAAACCCAATGGTAATTTTGTAGACTTTTTAATCTCACTTTTGCTTTGTTTGGTCAATTTTTATCTTATTTGCGTTTTACTTGTAGTGTGTGTGTGTGTGTGTGTGTGTGTGTGTGTGTGTATTTCTTCTGTTTTGTTGTTTTAAGAGGGAGAAAATAAAAACCTAAAGTTGAGTAGGTAGGGAGCTGGGGAGGATCTGGGAGGAGCTAGGGAGAGGAAAACATATGGTACATTTTTTTCCAGAAAAAAAAAAAATAGAGGAAATTTGAAGCATTTTGTGTGTGTCTTATTCTGTCCCTAAAGAAAAAAAAAATTATACTTTCCTGTTTATAAAGAAAAGTTTTCAAAACTGATGGTAAGAGAAGCCTGGCAAATGATGATTTAAAGAGTTTGAGTGAAATAAAATCTGCACATTTGCACAAACCAGCTTCAGAAGGGAAAAATATGTTCAAGAAAGTTATCTGCCCCTGAACAGATCCCAGAGGAGTCTTGGAGAGTCCAAAACTTCAGCCTTTAAAGTGAGTGGACAGGTGAGCAGACTCAAGCCGGATGCATTTCCACTGAAGAGAAGTGCCACTTGGTCCTTGGAGATCTTCCTTTCTACAAGTCTCCAACCAAGGCCACCTTTCCTTACTGGCATTTCTCTCAGGTCAAGTTTCCTAGTGTTACTGGCCTTGAGCCCCAGAGCAAGATCCCAGCCCCACCCTCTGCTCTTCCTAGGAAGCTCGGTCCAAAAGGCTCAGCTCTCAAGGGTAGTCTTGTCTTGATCCTTCCCCAAGTCTTGGCCTCCCTCCTTATTCAGAACTTGTGTTAAACCTTCCCTAATCAGCCCTGTTTCCTTTGCAGTTCCTGCAATAGTCAGCCAAGCACCACCAACCACTGCAATGCCTCATCACCAGCTCACAGCACCAGGGCAACCCCTCTGTCCCTCCTCGCCAGCTCACAGAACCCTTCCTCCCATTGCTCATGACCTCTGCTTTCCCTTGAACGTCTTGAGTTAGGGCTTCTGAATTCTCGTGTCTCCCCCAGTCCCCCTTTCACCTAGAAACAGGTACACAAATCAAGCGTTTGCTAATAATCAATATTATAAAGAAACATTTTAGGACAACTCCAAAACGTAATTTTATCACTTTCAAAAACTGTACTGAATTCACATGTTAATATGAGGGGTGAATATTTTACAGGAAGAATTAAATCTTGCGACAGTAAAATGGTTCAGAGGGTAAAGGAACTTGTAGCCAAGCCTGACAACCCAAGTTCGATCCCTGGAACCTCATGGTAGACAAAGAGAACTGAATGCTAAATGTTACCCATTGACCTACATCTTTATGCGTGTGGCACACTCACTCCCACCTACCCACAAATTCACAAAATAATAAATGAATATGTGCATTGACCAAGCCAGCTCAGTCAGTCAACCAGGTCTCAAGGGAGGGAGGATTGAAAAAGAAGAAAAACAATTAGACAAAATTATAACATGACTCCAGCCAGCACTGAGGCTGAAGCTGTCCTCCAGCCTGCTTTTAGATCATTCTAGGTGCATTCAACAAACGTGGTCAGTTCTCAGATCTGAAAGACAAAGTAAACAAGTGAAGTAGTAAACAAGACGTCACACAAGACAATAATTAAGCAAAGAGGCATAAGGTAGTAATTCAGCAAAATAGTAAACAGAGCCCCATGGTCACAGTTTCTGATATTCTTACCTGAGCCTACTTCCTTGTCCAAGCCCAGAGATAAATGCCAAATTCCTAGAATTGGCACCAAAAGCTCTCAACACTGCATTAAGTCTTGGATGAGTATTTGGTACTGTACAAAGCCAGGTATCTTCGACATCCTCCAGAGTCAATCACTACTTACAAATTTGCAATCACCAATGCTCACAAGGTTGCTTTACATACATACATAGCAGGAACGGCAGAGGCATGCTTTGGACCATTTCAGAGATCGCTGGAAATACTAATTCAGCTACTGTGCCTCTTCCTTCCTCCTCCCTCCCTCCCTCCCTCCAGCAAATGACTGTTCTCTCAAGAGCTGTGGGGGCCCAGAAGAGTTGCATATGGCCAAGCGCCATCACCTCAGTGCTTTGAGCTTTCCACTAGCAACCTTTGGCTTGCTTACTGACTGTCCTCTCCTATTAATAGAAACCACCTGCACTATGTCTTTCTTCCATCCATCCTTCCTTCCTCCCTTCCTTTCTTTCTTCCTTCCTTCCTTTCTTTCTTTTTTATTTTTGGTACATGCAGTAAACTGCCTTCTAAGTGGAGGATGGCAAAATAAATATTTTCTGGTGGCACACAAGTTAAGCGGTGGCCAGCTCAGTGGGGAAGCAGGAAGTAGCACTCCCTGGGTGGCTTTTGGGTTGAACCCGAACATGAGGAAGCTTTAACCGTTTGCCCACCCTGCTTGCTCTGTGTGCATGTCTGCATGTGTGCATGTGTGCATCTTACCATTCTCTTTGCAAATAGAAATCCATCTGTGCTTTTGTGCTATGACCTGAAACATGGATGCATATTCCATGTGTGGCTTACCCTTCTGTGATGCCTAATACTGACTTCCACCTTGACAGGCTCTAGAATCACTAGGAAGACAAACCACTGTTGGTTCCTGTGAGGAGCTGCATAGATTGGAAAGCGGGAAGATCCATTCTAAGCCAGTGACACCATTCCATTGGGTGGTGGGCTGGGGTACATAAGCAAAAGCCATCCGAGCGTCGGCATTCAAGGCTCTCTGCTTCCTGACTGAGGATGCAGTGTGGCCAGTGACTGCAAGCTCCTGCCACTGCCGCGTCCTCTCCATGCTGGCTTGGACTCTCTGTGTGAACCAAAGTAAACCCTCCTCCTCAAGCTGGTTTTGTTGGGTGTTCTGTCACAGGGACAAGGAAAAACACTAATACTGTTTCTTATGTGGAGGAGACTGCTCAGATTCCTCCAGGTTTCTCAGCTCCACAGTACCAGAGAGCACACAGTACTCTGGGAGAGCAGAGAATTAACTGTACAACTCACAAAATCCCAGGCTTAAGTCAGATTTCTTTTTTCCAAATCTTCGGTGATTTTAATTAAAAAGATTAAAAGTGCCAATTTTTCTCAAAATAGTGTTAACTCTACATTATTGGGGAAAGTTACACTATTTTGTCGGAATTTCTCTGCATTTTGTAAATCACTAAAGTCCTTTTTTTTTCCATATGAGAGATTATTGAAAGCCTTGGAGAGATTATGACCTACAAAGTAAATCATTGCTCTTCCACAAAGAAATTTTGTAAAAGTAAGCCTTGAATTAGAACCCACTGTGACGACAGGAATGTATTCTGCCTGAGGCCACCCTTGATAATGAGCTTTAACAGGAACCCGAGGAGCCTGTCTGCCTTCATCCTCTCCAGCGACATGTTGGTGCTAATAAGATCTGGGGCTATACTGAACGCCAGGCCGCAGCTAGGATCGTTTTAATGCTCCTGAGTTCTACATTATGCCTCATTTGTAACAGTGCTTTGTATGTTTTTCAGGCATATAATTGCATATACTCATAAAATGTAATGTTAAGTGGATCTCTCCTGGGCCGAAATCACAGTTCCTGATAAAGTCATCACACATAGCAAGTTTTTAAATGTCCCATCAGCAGCCCCTGATGGTGACTATTAGCTTAGTCCACTGAGGTGAGGTGAACAAGAATGCAAATAGCAAAAATGATTAATTCATTTTAATAGAGTTTGGTCAATATCTGAAACTCAAGCATGTCCAAAGATCACCATCCTCTGAGGATCCTTGGCTGAGCACACTCATACCCGGCAACTCCCTCAGAGTGGTTACTGAGCTGCAGCGAGCAGCCCATGGCTCAGGAGCATGTCTGTGGAACTCAGACAAGGTCAACGCTACTGCACAGCTGGCCCGGAGGCCCAAGTGTGGGCACAGTCTGAAAAGGCATCTGTCAGTTTTCATGACTAGGCATTTCTATCCCTCCACCACCCCTCCTGCCACACAGTCATGCCTTGGCTTGTCATTGGGCTGCTGACCTCATGGGTAAAAGCACGCATGCCACACACAGTTCCTGATTCTCTAGCCGCCTTGCTCATCCACCAGGACCACCGGAAACAGGAAATGCATCCCATTATCTCCTCGCGAGTTGCAACATGGGCCACTCGCTGGCCAAGGCCCAGGACAGGTCTAATACCACACACTCGAAGTGAAGGTGAGCTCTGGCCTTACAGGAAGTCAAGGAGCTGAGGCTCAGAACCAACTTTCATCTTTGGAGCAGTTTCCCGAGGAATGAGAGGCATTTCTGTCAGAGACGACACTGAAAGCTTGCACTCATCTTGGGGTTGGGTTTTATTCTTAGAGAAGATTCCTTGGCGGCATGGAGAGGGCAGGGAGCTGTGGATTTCAGCTCTGGGGTGTCAGGAGCCTTTCTGGGAAACGGAGGCAAGGGGAAGCTGAAAGCAAGGCAGGATGGTGTCGTCAGAACCAGAATTGTCCCTGCAGGGCGACTCCATTCCCCACGGTAGGAACACACAAGTGCCAGCCTGCGTGCCCAGTTAGGACATGACTTACCACACAGTGAAGAGGCGCTGAGCGATTGTATGGTTGATTTCCACATAGCATTTTGCTGAGCTTCATTCAGCTGCTCAGGAGAAGAATGGGAGTAAACAGCTCTGGCATAGAGAGGGCTTTTACCAGTCAGGTCCTTGCTTTCCTGCTCTGTGAAGCCCTGCACATGCAGAGCCTTACTGCTACTTCAGCCTGGGGCAGTAATGGGAAATGGAGAATGGTGGCCACACAGGAAATCCAGACACCCTCCACACAACACACACCCCACCCCCACAAAACAAACCTCCAAGCTGACAGTCAGGGACTCTTAAATTACCAGTTCCCTCCCAACATCAGGTTTCCTTCATACCATACAGGTGGGAGGGCCGTCTGCTTTCAGATGGGAGGGGTAAAAGAAAAATCTATAGTTTCAATTCACACTGGAAAACAAGGGACACCAAGAAACCCAGTGCCATCTTCCAACAACACGAGAAGACATTTGTTTATTAGAACCAAGTTTATGAAGGAAGAACGTGGGAGAAATGATGACCAGCAGGTGTAGCTGTAGGGAAGGCTGCCAACAAGGAGCAGACCCCAGCATGAGGTGGGTGCTGGGAGGAGCAGACCCCAGCCCAGTGAGCAGGGAGGGTGGGGAGCGTGGCTGCTGGGGAGGAAGACTGAGGAGAGCTCAGGTCCAGGTCCAGCCCAGAGCACCTGAGGCTAAAGAGTGCTAAAGGCTTCCCCTGGGCATTCTCCTGACCCTGATGAGGGCAAGGCAATATGAAATATGAGCAAAACAAATGAAAACAATAAGAACCAAAACACAACAACGACAAAATGATTATAAGCAAACAAGAAACCTCGGAACTAGGGACTTGAGGGACCTGACATTCTTGAGACCTCTATGCCTCATGCAGAAAGGCTGAGCCCAGTTCAAGTGAGGAAAGACACTTCCTGTGAGATAACAAACCACAGCTATATGAAAGAAAAGCAAGTGAAAACGTGGGCACGTCCATCCCGGAGGAAGAGTGAGGCCGTCACAATCAAGCACACACACCAGTGTGTCTGACACTCACACAGCCTCACATCTCCCTGGCTTTGTATCATTCCTAAGCATAGTCACCTATTGTCACCCCTTGAGAAGAAGCCCAGTATCAAAGACAAAATCCAAATCACCACAACTAGAGTGATAAGGGAACTTTTAGAAAACATATGAAAGGAGATGTCATGGTCAAAAGCTGGAGGCAGCGCCCAGCCAAAGACAACCAATAGTAATCAATTAATCAATCAATCCAACTCTAACCTCTAGGTAGCAAATTCCTCCAAACCTTCAATAACTGGATTCTTCTCCTGGCCTCCCACCTCCCGGGAGTCATAGCTAGACCTCGGTGCTCAGAGCTGCGTGACAGTGCAACCTTAAGGTGTGTGCTAAATCTTCGACAATTTGCTCTGTGTGCCATGAACAATCAGCTTTCTTTTTCAAATTTTACAAGCAGAATTCCTCTAACTCTGCCTACCTGGCTTTCTTTTCTGTCAAGGAACCATTATTACAATGAATATACTGAGCTCAGAAGTGCTTTCATGTATCTCCTTGCAACGGCAATAGCTAATGTTTCATGTCTGATGAGAACTTTGTACTGAAGTGAAAGACTTCCCTGATGGTCTTCCTTGCCAGCTGCTTCTCAGTCTTTCCTGTCTTGACACTGGTAAGCATTACATCTCATGATGAACCCAAGCGGTGGCCTCAGCTGACTGACCTGCAGTGCTGTGAAAAGACCCCGGGGTGGAGGGGTCTGAGACCAACACCAGACCTGCAGCCAGGTGCTCTGCACCACATCTCTGAGATGGAAACTATTGACTGAAGGTACTGAAAGATGATCAAAATTACTCCAGCTTTGATCACCTTTGCCTAAAACCGGGCAATCCAAGCAGGTCAAGGCCACAGGTGTTGATTTCCACACCCTCCCTATGTGTGCATGCTGAAGACACCCAGGGATGCAGCTTACTTGCAGAAATGTTTTATCTCCCCTATGAGTTCTACAAGTTTAAAGGAAGCCACGGTAAACTTCACTCCTTAGACAGCTGGAGCATTTTTCACAAAAACGTGAAGACCAGGAGCTGGAGTGTTGGCTCAGCATGTAGGAGCACTTGCTTCTCTTCCAAAGGACCAGAGTTCAGTTCCCAACACCTATGTCCAGTGGCTCACAATCCCTTGTACTTGCAGGAGATCCACCACCCTCTTCCAGCCACCACAGCCACCAGCATGCACATACCCACACAGAGATGCACATAGGCATAATTAAAAATAAAACCAAAATTTAAACAAGCCAAAGGTACAAACGAGTGACTGTTGAAACACAGCGAAGCCACACCAGGACTCCTGTATACAGAGATGCTCCAAATTCAGTGCTCTGAGTAAGCTACCATAACCCACTTAAATGGTCCATAACTTTTCCTATGCTCACTCATAGTCTTCATCATTCCCCTCCTGTGCTTACAGGTGATGCCCCAGTATGACTAAAATCATGCACACCAGTGTTACTGCATCATGTTGTGTGTGTATCGAAGTATATATACATGCACAAGATAAACCTAGGATTCCATTTTTTTTTCATTTCTTTGAATTTCCTTGAGGTGTTTCTCATTTTTTTATGAACCTGACAATTTTTTTTTGAGGAAAAATATAAGATGAAAGGAATATCAAATGGCTGAGAAGCACCTAAAGAAATGTTCAACATCCTTAGTCATCAGGGCAATATGTAGCCACCTGCAGCTAAGGGAACCGGGGTCACCTGGAAGGAAAGCTGGGGCTGGAATAGAACGGGCTTGCGAGAGAAATAAGGAGCCAAGACAAGTTTTCTGATAAGACTCAAAGTTTAATGGGGGCTCCAAATATAAAGGGGGGGGCGAGGGGAGACCCTTCTCCCAAAGACTGGAAATTTGTCAGTAAAACAGGTTTGGTTGCTCAGCAGGTGGCTAGTCCCTCTCAGGAAACTGCAGGTCCTTGCAGTACAATGGACTTCACCTTGGTCCAAGAGCTGCACCCTAGCTGGGAGAGGTTGTGGCTAGCACTGAGGTCTGGAATTCCTGCTCAATGGCTTGGGGTAAGGGCACAGAAATGCAAATCAAAACAACCCTGAGAGTCCACCCCACACCAGTAAGAATGGCTAAGACCAAAAACTCAGAGGACAGCAGATGCTGAGGAGGATGTGGAGAAACAGTCTGTTTTCTTTCTTTCTTTCTTTCTTTCTTTCTTTCTTTCTTTCTTTCTTTCTTTCTTTCTTTCTTTCTTTCTTTCTTTCTTTCTTTCTTTCTTTCTTTCTTTCTTTCTTTCTTTCTTTCTTTCTTTTTCTTTCTTTCTTTTTTCTTCCTGGATTTTTTTAACCATTTTTTATTAGATATTTTCTTTATTTACATTTCAAATGCTATCCCCTTTCCTCATTTCCCCTCTGAAAACCCCCTATCCCATTCCCCTCTCACCCTGTTCACTAACCCACCCACTCCTGCTTCTCTGACCTGGCATTCCCCTACACTGGGACAATAAGCCTTCAAGGGTCCAAGGGCCTTACCTCTCATTGATGCCCAACCAGGCCCTCTCTGCTATCCATGTGGCTGGAGCCATGGGTCGCTTCATGTGTACTCTTTGGTTGGTGAATAAGTCTCTGGGAGCTTTGGGGATACTGGCTGGTTCATATTATTGTTCCTCCGATTAGGCTGTAAACCCCTTCAGCTCCTTGGGTCATTTCTCTAGCTCCTCCGTTGGGGACCCTGCGCTTAGTTCAGTAATTGGCTGAGAACATCCCCCTCTGTATTTGTCAGGCACTGGCAGGGTCTCCCTGGAAAAGCAGAGACTGAAAGAAAGACCATCCAGAAACTGCCCCACCTGGAGATCCATCCCATATACAGTTACCAAAGCCAGAAACTAATGTAGATGCCAACAAGTGCTTGCTGACAGGGACATTCCGTTTTCTTAATGGACCAGTCTTGCTGCAGAGTGGAGAGTAAAAAGCAAAAGTAAGGAGTCTCTACACAATAGCTAATTTTAGTTGTCAAATTAACACCACCCCTTGGAAGAGGGATTTTTGGTTAAAGAATTGCTTCTATCAGGTTGGCTTGTGGGCCTGCTGGTGAGTCGTTTGCTTGATTGCGAATCAGTGTTTGAGGAACAGCCCACTGTGAGGTGGGCATGGGTTATACAGGTGGGCCTGGGGTAGAGAAGAAAAATAGTAGCGCAAGACAGTGAGCAATATTCCTCCATGGATTTCTTTCAACCTCCTGCCTTGTGCCCCTGGCCTGGCTTCCCCCCCCCCCCCCCAATGATGGACTGTAGCTGATAGGATGGAATAAACCATTTCTTCTCCAAGTTGCTTTTGGCCACTGTTTTATCACAGTATCAGAGAAGCAAATTAGGACACCTTACAACAGCTCACAGTGAAGTAGGATATAAGGTATGATGTATGAATAAGGTGATTGTACGTATGCCTGCCCAGCGCTCTTGGCCACAGGAATCCCTCCATCAGAGAGTCCTGCTTCATCCACAAGGAGCAACAGCAGCTCAGGCTTGCCCAGACAGTCTCAGTTAATGATGTGACCAATCAATGGACCTCCACCGCCTTTGTCAGACAGTGTGTCCATCCTCAGTACAGGAGAAGGCCATGACTTCTTTCAGAGTACACAGAGAGCAGTAGCCCTAGGAATGGTCTACCTCAAGAAAGGGATCAAACATGGTGCAAACAAACATGTGCAGAGAGCTATGGGGACTGTCTCAATTCCACCCTCCCTGCTAACCCTTCACCATACCTTGTGAAGATTCTGTAGTGATGGAGGTACCTGTAGCAAGCAGAATTATTAATTTTAACACCCTTCTTAAGCCTCAGAGAATACTTGTAAAGTCCACCATGGAAAAGCTGCTGAGGTGGGTTGAGAGAACAAGAGATAGGGCGTGGCGTGGGCTTCTGCCACAGGGGCTGTAAAAGAGCAGAATCACTGCAGGATGGTGGCATTTGCTCTGAGGATCTTTGATGTGAGGAGGGACTGTCTGAATGGACCCTATGGACCATTTTCCAGTGAGGTAACCATGAGACTGTTATGTAAGACTGAGCATAAAGGTTAGGGTATTGCTATGAATAGATATTGTTATTTAGCCCAGTACTGGGTGGTCTGAACTAAGCCATCTGGGTTTCTCTGCTAGTGTCTAAAATGGTCCTGCCCCTGGAAGAGTCACTCTTACCCTCATGAAGAGGCCTCGGTGGCTTCCCTCCTCCAAGCTGGAGGTCCTCAGCCAAGCATGACTATCTTAGGGAAGCAGAGCAGAGCCCTGCAGCTCCCCCTGCAGTAATACTGCTGTCAATCATTCTTCAGAACTCACAAGCTGGGCTCAGGAGAAACATTAGTTACAATCAGGTTGGGTTTCTCTCACCCTCCTGGCTTAGCCTGAGACCACTCATCCCTAGGATCAACCACCCACAGATGCCAAAACCACAGACAAAGTGACTCCCAAATAGAGGCAGGAAAGTTGCCCCTCAAAAGTTAAGCTGTGCCTGGAGTCTCCAACATGAGAAACCTTCATACTGATATTACTGTTAATGGATTATATGGCAAAGGCTTAGTCCTAGTGTAAGACTGTGTAACAGTGGTGCTTTTAGTGTGCAGAGTCTAGTAGAGGTCTACAGCAGTCCTGGTTTGAATGTGTTGCTATGATAAAGCACTCTGACCAAAATCAACTTTGGGCAGAAGAGAATTATTTCACCCAACACTTCCAGGACATAGCCCAGCATTAATGGAATTTGGGGCACAGACTCAAGAACTTGATCACAAAAACCAAGTATGGAATGCTGTTCATGGGCTCACTCACAGGCTCATGATTAGTCAGTTTTCTGAAACAGCCCAGGGCCACATGCCCAGGGAATGGTGCTGGTAACGTGGTATGAGCATCCTGTACCAATTAACAATCAAGACAATCCCCCACAGATTTGCCTATAGGCCAATATGACCTTAGTAATCCCTCAACAGAGACTCCCTTCTCAGTTGTGACAAGCTTACAGAGCTCCCTAGCTTAGGTAGGTTATAGAGTCTTGCCAATCTCTTTGTTTTCCTCTTTGTCTTGATGGTCATAGCTGAAGTATCTCTATCACAAACTCTGAATACAAGGAACAGAAGCAATAGGACCAACTGAACATCAGCCAGAACTTCTAAGCCTTTCTTCTCTATAAGCCAGTTGTGTCTGACTTTCCTAGAAATAATGAACACTAACTCTCATAATCAACAAGCAGAAGAGTTTAATTTGAGACTTTATTGGCTGAAGTCATGAAGGCAGGTAATTTTGGAGAGAAATAAAAGTAAATGTGTCATCGTTAGATTTAAGTAAAGTAAAGGAAAGTGTGGGCTGTTTCCAATATTGAGCAAACCCAGATAGCAAAAGGTGTAGTCAAGGTGGCACACCTGCATCTGACTTTAAGAGGCTAAGCCATTTCAGTGATGCTAAAGCCTAGAATGCAGGGGAACCGGGATTATTAAATGCTCATCCTGCTTTAAAAAAGAAGCATGGTTCACTTAGGAAATAACCTTTAGGAAGTTAGGACTCCAGTGCTCACAGTCATCTTTGAGTTTCCATAGACAACTTGACAAGATGCAACCCTATATGTAGGGTCGCTAGACACTATGTGTCTTAGTCAGGGTTTCTATTCTTGCACAAACATCATGACCAAGAAGCAAGTTGGGGAGCAAAGGGTATATTTAGTTTACACTCCTACGTTGCTGTTCACCACTAAAGGAAATCAGGACTGGAACTCAAGCAGAGCTGATGCAGAGGCCATGGAGGAATGTTACTTACTGGCTTGCTTCCCCTGGATCTCATGGAGGCATTTTCTCAACTGAAGCTCCTTTCTTTGTGGTAACTCCAGCTTGTGTCAAGTTGACACACAAAACCAGCCAGTACAACATGCTATATACTGGCTCCACAGAGATCCATTTATTCCAGGTGTCATCTCTCTCCTGCATGCATCTTGAAGGATGCAGGAGATGATCCCACTGCATCTTGAACGATGGGCTCGGATTATAGCCTTGCCATCCTCAATCTTCTTCCCATGTCTCAGAAACATTTCCCTATATGCAAATATCATGCCATTGTTATGCCTGAATACCTCCAGATTACCTGTAGAATAAATTCCAGAATCTTCCTCCTAGCTGCCACATTGTTTACCTGACTCATAACCCTCTCTAAGGCTTTCTTGTTCATTCCTTGCTGCCATGATATCCACTTTATATGGGCCATTTGCACATCCCTGAGGGTCTTGCCCTTATCCCAACACCTACAGGGTTGTGAATCTAACAACTCTGAGTTTGGAGCGTGTAGTAGTGTCAATATGCTTGGTCCAGGGAGTGGCATCATTAGGAGAGATGGCCTTATTTGAGTAGGTGTGGCCTTGATGGAGGAAGTATGTCACTATGGAGTAGGCTTTAAGAAACCTCCTCCTCCTAGCCACATGGGAGGTAATCGTCTCCTGGTTTCCTTCAGAATAACATGTAGAACCCTCAGCTCCTTCTCCAACATATGCCTGCCTGGATGCTACCACGCTTGCAGCCTTGATGATAATGGACTGAACCTCTGAACCTGTAAGCTAGTCTCAGTTAAATGTTGTCCTTTATAGTAGTTGCCTTTGTCATGGTGTCTCTTCAGAGCAATGGAAACCTTAAGACATAAATCCTATTGCCTACAAGAGTGGACTCTTTCCCTTACCACTCCTTTCCTAACTTGTAGCTTTGATCCTGATACCCGTGGGTCTCTGGTAGACCTTCTTCATACCCACTGTGAAACTGAAGACCTGGTCTGGGAGACACTGCTCATCTTAGAGTTAAACAGCACTAATGCCTCAGGCTCATTTGGATGGGGAGGAGGTAAAAACAGTGGAGCCCATCAATTGGAGAGTGAGATGACAGTCAGAAATAGTGAAGTAGACACTGTAGTAGCCATGACCGTGAGCAAAGTTCACATTTTTGTTTTCTGTAGGGACAAGGTAGAAGGGGGATACCTGGGAAAGCCAATATGGTGTTTTTTGAAGGAAACATCAAGAAACTGATATTTTTAAAGCAGCTTTTATGCTCTCATTTAAAGTATATTAAATGAAGTTCCTTTTATCTAAAAGTCGGAGTACTTAATGAAAATAGAAGATACAGGTGTATTTATTTGAGGGGTGTGTGGAGGGGTAGAGGCCATTCAAGGATGAATTTCTCTAGGAATGTAAGTTCTTCCACAAGACCTTGAAAGAGAGCTAGTACCAGATGGCTATTCTGAAGCACAGGATGGGCACACCAACTCTGCCACGAGGGTCTTTCCCACACACCCCATTTTTTCATTCACTGCTGCTAGAATGTTCCTCGTTGTTTCCCTTCTACTCCTCTGCCTCCCTGTTCTTGAGGAATCTGCCTTTGCTTCACTGGTAGGCACAGTCTCACAGCTTCTGCTTTAGTCCCTATGAGGACTTGCAGCATTTCCTAACGGTGTGTTGTTTTGTTTCCTCTGGCTCTAGATCTAAAAATTGGAAAACCCTAACCTGAGGGCAAAATTCAGCCAGCTACTTGATTTTACAAGTTTGGAGAACCAATAAAGAGATGTTTATATTGTATTAATGAATGAAAAAATCAAAAGGATATTTTGAGACAAATAAAAAAGTCACAGGAAGCTCAAAGTTCAATATCTTTGAGTTGATTCTTGACCACAGGACCACATATAGGCATTCCAAACAGCTAACCGTGCGCTGGCAAGGCAGAATAGAGCAACACCCAAGGCTTCGAGCTTCAGCATCTGCCCTTGGCCAGGGAAAGTCCCTGGCCTCTGCTGTGAAGGACAGGGCCACCCAGGAGGCTCATTTCTGCTCTGAGTGAGCTTTTGAACAAGGTGCCTCTCACACAGCAGCCTTGACTAGATATGCCAGACAGGAAGGAGATACAGTCCCTTGAGCAAAGTTATTGTGCTTCCATTCATTAAATAAAAGCAGGAAGCTAGAAATAAATAGTCCCCTGTCAGAAGGTTCTACACTGTCTAAGTTTTCTAAGTCACACAAAATCCTACCCCTCTATAAAACTAATGCTACCTATTGCTGGAACTGACAGAATGATTTTGTGCCTCTTTGATTTGTTAAGCTGCTTGCAGTTATAAAACCGCTTTGGCTTACCTAGGGATGTATCACTGTCATAAACATACTGTATTCGTATAGAGTATGTGAGCAAAATTAATAGACTAAGGTGCCCTGAACCATCTTCATATCAGAAACTGGCAGTTTCTGACCCAAAGCCATTCATTTTTCCTGCTTGTTTGTCTGTGGTTTCTGGCTTCTGCCTCATGCAAGAGGCTGGGAAGAGGGAGCAGCTGAAGACAGACACCTGCATAAAACATCGTGCACCGAAGGTGCTGATCTGCTCCTGCAGTGCTGAGATACGCACTCTCTTGATATTGTTAGTAATATTTAGATGAGAGGTCTTGGGGCTGGAGATACGGCTCCGTGGGTAAGAACATTTGCTGCATAAGCAGAAAGACAAGACCCGTGTTCAGGTTCTAGTGCCCATGAAAAAGCTACTCACTGCCGTAGAGGGTGGAGACAGGATTGCTAGGGTTAGCTGGGCACCAGCCTGTCATAAGAACCCTATGTCTGTTGGCGAGGATGTGGAGAAAGAGGAACACTCCTCCACTGCTGGTGGGGTTGCAAATTGGTACAACCACTCTGGAAATCAGTCTGGCGGTTCCTCCGAAAACTGGGCACCTCACTTCCAGAAGATCCTGCTATACCACTCCTGGGCATATACCCAGAGGATTCCCCACCATGTAATAAGGATACATGTTCCACTATGTTCATAGCAGCCCTATGTATAATTGCCAGAAGCTGGAAAGAACCCAGGTATCCCTCAACAGAAGAGTGGATGCAAAAAATGTGGTATATCTACACAATGGAGTACTATTCAGCCATTAGAAACAATGAATTCATGAAATTCTTAGGCAAATGGATGGAGCTGGAGAACATCATACTAAGTGAGGTAACCCAGACTCAAAAGATGAATCATGGTATGCACTCACTAATAAGTGGATATTAACCTAGAAAACTGGAATACCCAAAACATATTCCACACATCAAATGAGGTACAAGAAGAATGGAAGAGTGGCCCCTTGTTATGGAAAGACTCAGTGAAGAAGTATAGGGCAAAACCAGAATGGGGAAGTGGGAAGGGGTGGGTGGGAGGACAGGGGGAGAGAAGGGGGCTTACGGGACTTTCGGGGAGTGGGGGGCTAGAAAAGGGGAAACCATTGGAAATGTAAATAAAAAATATATCGAATAAAAAAAACCCTATGTCAAAAGAAAAGAGTTATGAAGCAAATTACCCTACATCCTCCTCTTACCTCCAACCATATGCACATCTGCACCCACACATGCACACACACCGCAGGCATGTGACAGGATCACACCACCCACACAGAGACACACCAAGGGAGTTCTCGAGATCAATAATGTAGTTAACATTTTTTTAAAAGCTAGGTGGACGGTGGATGTTTTCTCTATAAAGAGACAACAAATGTTTGCAGACACACATTTATTCAATCTGATTTAGAGATTAATGGTTACGAGCATCAAAATATCACACACTATCCCAAAAAGCATAGGTGAAAAACTCATTGAAACAAATCCAATTTCATTTTGCACAGAGCTCTTGAGCTAAACCTAGCTAGTGATTTCAAAGAGGTTTGTTGACGGAGGGATCAGGAGTCGTAGGACACCTCAGGACACCACCAGGTCTAACCAACAAACAACTCTAGTTTTTAATCAAAATGCCTCTTTACCTTCTGGGGTGCATAGTAGTGTGAACACGCCAGGAACTGACACAATGTGTTCATGTTCCTGTGGAGTTTTACTCTTCTGTAAAACCTGCTCTTTCCCATCTACTTCCTTACTGATAGAAGAATCTCCTTGCCAGGGAAAGTCAGTCCTGTTTTCTAAGATTCCCTGCTATGCTTGTGAATTCTCTTGTCCCAAGAAGGGGTGGCCGTTCACATAACACCTAGAACACAATTGACGCTCCCGCAATATGCACGACTAGCATCAAGCTCGGGCACGCACCCACATTACAGCTACCTCTGGGCCAACCGAGGTTGTAAATTGACATTCACTGGCAAACACTCTCAAATGATGATATCCTCATCAGTGAACAGCATGCACATGATAAAATAAAGGCTGGACAGTGAGCCAGCCCATGGGATGTGCCGGGCACTTGTCCCATTCCTTCCCCTTTAGCCGCATGGTTACTTATAAGAATGTGTGAGGAGGCAAGGCTATGCCTCAGAAGTACCACTGTCCCCACTTACAAACCAGAACCAAGAAACATCAGATAATGAGGGATTATTTTACACCCAGGATACCAATCTAAATAGCTGTTGCTACAAGATAACTTCTTGTGAAACAGCTTGATACAGTTGACGAGAACAAGAGACCTTAGAATAGTCCACAAGAAGAAAGAGACCATTTATTAAATACAATCTACTACTGGGGTGGCCATAGAAGGCACAGAACGCCCTGTGAAATTCCAATTTTAGCCATGCAACCAATAATCTTTTAGTATTAAAATAGTGTGTGTGTGTGTGTGTGCCAAATATAGCAGGAAATACTGAAGCATGCATTGCCATTCAGAAATTCAAATACAACTAAGAATCCTCCTGTATTTATACATAAATCTGGCCAACCTTCACATTTCCCCAAAAAGACAATGGCTTCTTTATACACTCCCCTTGTGGGATATAGAAAGAAGCCTGCTTGCTTTGACAGAAATATCAAACTGTATTATAAGAAGAAAGCACTGTGCATGGGCCAGTGACTTGTACACACTCTTAGTGGTCCTAAGACTGGCCTGGCATGCACAGTGTCATTAGTCTCATTGCACAGAGAAGCACTCTGAAAAACACAGCATGTCAAACATTTTCAAACAAGACAGAAAATAAGTGGTTGAGTGAATACTCAAACCCATTTGTATCTGACTCTAGAAGCCAAGGGTGTAGGAATGAAGCCAGTTGTGTTCAGCCAGCCCTTTATGCTTCACGCCTCACCTTCTGGAGTTTTCTTTCCAAGTGGTGGGAGGTAGTGTGTCTTCTTAGCTGCTGCATGTGGAAGGCCTCCATCTAAAGCTGGATAAAGAAAGGTCCACCCATTGGTTATTCTAGGGGAAAGAGAACAGAAGATTGCTACTGAGTCCTGTGCTGTTGGGAGACCCACCCACTAGTGGACCAAGAAATAGTGAAAATAAAATGCACACTGAGTCCCGTGCTGCTGGGAGCTCCACCCAACCAATATACCAAAAGGGGGTAAACAGGAAATGCGTTCTATGTACCTGAGCTGATGGGGGGGGGGGAGCACTGCGAGTATTGAGTGTGAACAGGGATGAGTGAACTGATTGGAGATCCAGCCACTGGTGTGCCAAGAAAGATTAGACAGAAAATTTATGCTGAGTCCTGGGATGAAGAGAGGCCCAACCAGTACGTGTATCGAGAATAAACAGGAAACCCATGCAGCATCTGTGTCACTGGGGAGGTCCACTCACAGGATGTACCAAGAAAGTGTGAACAGGAAATCCATGCTGCATCTTGTGCTGATTGGAGACCAGGGCAGAAATCAATATGCATGTTCTGTCCATGTCAGATGAAGATAGATACACTAAGCCTGGGAGCCACTTTCTGATGATAGAAAATGAGAAGGAAGATAGGTTTCCTCCAAACTTGTTTACTGAGAGGGAAGCACAAAGTAGAGTCACCCCAGTTCAGTCCAGGTATATTATATTTGTTTCAAGACACCCTGGCCATTTTAGAATTATTTATTGTTTGTTCAGATGTTTATTGATCCTAGCTTTATATCAAAACCTTGGCTGTACTTCAACCCCAGAATTCTTATGAAGCATTTTTGACTACACTGTTCTAATGAAAGATTTTAAAATTACTTTTACAGGCGGAAAATGAGTGTTGACATGGGTCACGCCTTCAATTCACAGGCATGCCTTGAATTTTGCTACTGTTAAAAAGTTCATAGGTGGAATGGGCATTTGGATCTGTTTACAAGAGAAGACTGAAACTCAGACTAGATACCCACTTTTGCCCTTGGTGACTTAAGCTCTTAACACAAATGCTTATGCTGCCTGGTGGACTGAAGTTGGAGTAAAAGAGAGGGAGACCGGGAGACCATGGTTGGAAGTCAAGGACCCAGGTCAGACTGAAGAAGCAAACAATGGAGGGGGATACTTCAGGGAATGTCCTGACTACAGCATGCCGTCACTGTAAGCAGCTTTCTCTATTGTGGTCCAGCACCTCGACCTTTGTCATCTTCCCATAACATGGCTGGTGTCAGATTACAACATGTTCATAATTTCATCTTGGCTGAGTTCTAAAAGTCATAGTCTTTAGAATGGGCTGGTGAACAGTCCAGCATGGTGCCCACTGCTTTCCCCGAGTTCTCCTGTGCTCATCCACCTCTGTCCTCCACCTTAAATGAGGTAGCCCAGGGAAAAGGAAGCAGCATGCTCTCTGGGCTCGCCGGTGGGAGACTATTCGAAACAACCCTGTGAATTCAGGAGAAAGGACGGACAGAAGCATCTCAACATTGACGACAAAACCCTTAAACGGGTAATAAAAGGAAGCAACATTGCTGTAGATACAAAGCCATGGAGAACACCAGGCTCCATAGTAAATGGTTTTCATATTGAAAAATAAGGCAAGGGTATTCATTCTTGCCATTTTTTGTTAACATAGAACTACAAGTTTTAGCCAGAGTAGCTAAACAAGAAAATAAAGGCACACAAATTGAGCAGGGAAGTTATAATACACATGCTTTCAGATTACACAATGTTATAAGTATCACACATGGGCGTGCATGCATGCAAACACAAACATATACACACTCATGCAGTTGCTTGAGCATGCATACATCTTCATACACACACACATACATACAAATTATAGAGATTAATGAATAACTTCAGCAGACAGGATGTAAAAACCAACACACAAAACTTAGTGGCATTTTTGTGTAACAACAGTAGGTAACTCAGATACAGATTAAGAAAATGGGGCTGGAGAGATGGCTCAGAGGTTAAGAACACAGACTGCTCTTCCAGAGGTCCTGAGTTCAATTCCCTGCAACCACCTCTCTCTCATACAGCTACCCAGTTTCATTATTATTATTATTATTATCTAAATTCACAGTAAACAATACCAAGTTTGAATTTCATATGAAGTAAAGTTATCCTTCAAAATTAAGATGGATCATAGATAGTGAATCATAGAACAAAATGGATAGCTATGAATGTAGAGGAAAAGCTTATGGGGGGAAGTGGGGTTGGCGGGGATGGTAGGCAAGTGAATCTTAGAGAAGACAGTATGTATTTAGTATCCATGCCAGACTGTCTAAAAATACATTTGATTAATAACGAACCAACAAATAAAATTCTAAATCAGAGAAATATCACCAGTAGCCCTGCACTCTCCAGCAGACATTAAGGTCTTCGTCCGGAAGGGCACCAGAGAAGGAACAAAATAAGAAACCCAAGGCAACTAAAATTACATTCAGGAACACATGTTAGAAACCAGCTTCCAACAGATGTTAAATCGAGAGCCCTCCCTGTTGCAGGGCCTGGAAAGGGATGTAACTCTGGTACAACTGTGTAGCCTCCTCCCAGGATAAAGCAGGGAGGGGCTGACCTGGGAACTGTGCCAGGAACACACTTTGAAACACCAAGAAGAAATGGCACTGTGGATAATCACCACACACTGAGGTTGCATGGTAAGAGAAGTGAATGGTGAGGGTCAGGCTTCCTGCTCTTGTAGTAGCAGCTCATTTATAAAGAAATATTATGGGTCAATTAATTGTGATGAGTTGTAGCTAGAGACACAGGTGTAAAGACCATGAAGGTCTTCAACAGGCTGGAGTGTCCAGATTCTGGCATCCTGCAAGCCCTGGGGTTCCACACCAGGAAGAGCCAGCCCTTGGGTTTAATCTGAGGTGATTTCTGCGTGATAGCTTTGTGACTGCAGCCCGTGTTCTTTGGATTCCCCATTTCTATGTCTGCAAAGTCAGTACCTCAGCTGCTGACACATCACACAAACTACATAGAAAATGCGTGCCTCCTGTCCAGTGCACTTGCAGCCCAGCCCAGAGCACAAGGCCACGTGAGAGCAGCAACTGTCTAGATATTCAAGAATCAAACTCCATCTTCTTCCCTCCCGGGGGCAGCCAGCTGAAACACCGAGAATTGATAGGATTGGAAAATGCACACAAAGGCCCTCTGAGCCTCACTGTATGAAGGACTCACAATCAGCAGTGTTGGAACCTCTGTCAACCTTGAGATTGTCTCCAGTAGTCCTGGACAGAAAACGAAGCTCCGTGCTTTAAACAACACTCTTCTTCTCTTTTATTCCTCATCCTACCATTAGAGCTATTGTAGTTTTGCAGGATATAGATTTGCTAAGTGGCTTGAGAGATGCTGAAGATTGAGAAAACACACTTTTTTTTTTTAGGCAGGAGAGCGACTACTTTTCAAGATGTTGCCTCTGTTTGCTCTGTAGTTTAAATATTCAGTGTACATTATCTGTAGGACACACCCGAATCATGTTCTTATAAATGGGCCAGCCACGATGGCTTATGCTTGTAATTATAGGAGGCTAATGCCGGAGTATTCCTGCTGTTTAAAGCCTTAGGTAGTCTGCAGGATGTGTTCAATTCAGCCTAAATAACAGTGTGACACTCTGTGTGCGTGGGACAAGTGATGACACTTAGGAAGCAGACACCAGCTTCTGTTGTTGCCACAGCTTCAGTGACAGTCACAATGTTTTCAAAACCCAGTCACACGTTTCCTTCCATAGGCAATCCTAATTACAAGTAGTCGGGTTACAGCAAAATGGCTCAGGTGTTTCTATTTTATTCTTTTTTGTTGCAGTTATTTATTTATGGGAGGGACAACAGTACATGCAAGAGGAGGGAAGTCAGGGGGCACTGGAAAGACTTGGTTCTCTCCTTTCACCGTGTGGGTCCTGAAGATCACATTCAGGTCTTCAAGCCCACCGGCAACAGTTGTCTTTACTTCCTGATCCGTCTCACTTGCCCAACTTGTTGGTTATTTTTTATAATTGGACATGTTCTTTATTTACATTTTCCCCTTTCCCAGATTCCCCCCTCCCAGATAGCCCACCCTTCCTCCCCCAGTTCTATGAGGGTGTTCCTCCACCCACCCCCTCCCACCTCCCCAGTCTCTATTCCACTACACTGGGGCATCTATCAAGCCTTCATAGGACCAAGGACCTCTCCTCCCACTGATTCCTGACAAGGCCATCCTCTGCTACATATGCATCTGGAGCTATGTGTACCCCTTGGTTGATGGCTTAGTCCCTGGGAGCTTTGGGGGGCCTGGTTGGTTGATATTGTTATTCTTCCTATGAGGTTGCAAACTCCTTCAGATCCTTTAGTCCTTTCTGTAACTCCTCCATTGGGGACCCCACGCTCAGTCCAATGGTTGGCTGTGAGCATCTACCTCTGTATTTGTAATCAAACTATCATCTAATACAAGTGTGTCAGAAATCTTGCCCACACTGCAGGCTGCTGTGCTGCTTGGCTCTCTGCTGGAGATTTCTGTGTTTTGCTACAGGATCCCCTAAGCCTTCTCCTGTTGCCTACCCATGATGTCCATCCTGAGACCTGAAAGGGGAGACTGAGCCCTGCTGTGAGGACCTAAGATGCAGAAATGTGAAATCAAAGCTCCACATGTTGCAATCATCATGGAGTTCTGTAGTAAAACCAGTTGTTTATAATATAGATGCAAGTGTTCCACCATCGTGTTGAGTCTCCTATGAGAAGTTTCACACCAGGATCCCTTTCCATTTGCTTTCAAATGCAGATCAAAGCTATTTCACAGGGATCCTAAAAACAGATTTAAAATGGAACTCAAATGTTGCCTGAAGATTCACAGCACTGCACACACACACCCACACACACACAACTTTGTAAATATGTTATAAGGCAAGTTATTCTGTCTCAATGAAGCTTAAGATGGTTTCACATACATATACTCAGGAACTAAAATTTATTGAGGGAAGTATAAATTTCTCTAGGAGAATATAAATGTTATTGTCAGCTTGAGAAACCAGTATACTTTAGATCTTGAACTTGAATTATTCTTATTACCTTGAAGAAGCCATAAGCCACTGCTTCAGTCACTTTAGCCAGTTGTTGGAAGCACAGCTGTAAGCCCTGCACTGGGGATGCAAAGGCAAGGGGACCTGTGTAAGGTCAAGACCAGCCTGGGCAACATAGCGAGATCCTGACTCAAAACAACCAAGCCAGTTCTCACCTATTAAAAAGTACTGGCTCATGGAATCATTTTCAATATGCTCTAGTCTCTGGTTTTCGAAGTTTAAGTCAGTTGAAATCACTAATATTGTAAAGTGAATTTTATTTGTTAAAAACCAACATTTTTTCTATTTTCTAATTTAACTTATATGCATATGTTTGTGTGCATATACACAAGAACAGAAGAGGTGGTCAGATCTCTTGCAGCTGGAGATACGTGCAGTTGTGAGCCACCTGCTCTGGATGCTGGGAACACTTGGGGCCTGTGAAGGAGCAGAAAGTGTTTTCAGCCTCTGAGCCATCTCTACAGCCTCTTATTCTATTAACAGCAAAAGGGAAACTTTGCTTCCGACATTATTAAGAGTTGTTCGTTTTTAATCAATATGTTTTTAGTCAGGATTCTCTGGAGTAACAGACTACACACACACACACACACACACACACACATGATTTATTTATTAGAGTGGCTTACAGGTTATGTTTCAGTTAGTCTAACTATGACTCCTTACCAATAGATAGTCCAAGAATCCAGCTGTTGTTCCTTCCTCTGGGCTGGACGTCTTGGCTGATCGTCAGTATGTGCCAGAATTGAAGTAGGGAGTGGATGCTAACAAAGGAATAAACGTGCCAGCAAGAGTGAGGGCAAGAAGGCAAATAGCAAGAGCTTCTTCTTCCCTGTCCTTCCTATAGTCCGGCAGTAGAAACATGGCTGAGATTAAAGATGGATCTCCCCTCCACAAAAGATCTGGATTAAAGTTGGGTCTTCCGACTTTAAATGAATTAATTTTAAAAAACTCCTCACAGGAGTTCCCAGACACTTGAGTTTTAATTAATCCCAAATGAGATCCAGTTGACAACCAAGAACAGCCACCACAAGTCTACCTCGTATCAACTTGACACACAATCACATGTCCCTTATGTCACACTTAGTTTCCAAATGAATATCATAAGGTCATAATTATACCTGAGATGCTATTCCATATACAACTGCAAATGCATAATATAGTTAATCAGGATATAATAGTGCCCAACATAATATAACTATCCCTCGTACAATCACAAACACATGACTAATAAGTAATAGGTAGCAACGTCACTTGACGGACATTCCTTTAGTATCTCAAACTTAAATATGATAACCACTGATATTTTCTTGATTGATGTAATAAGTCAATGACAGAAAACACAAATATCTGTACAAACACATTTGTAGCAAAATACAGCAGAAACAATCATACCAATTACAATCCTGGTTTCTGCAACTACTGACATGGCCTAAGCTGGAATTTATAACTACCCTCCTCTCCATTCTGTGTTTCCACCACCCTCAAAAGGCACCTTAGCAGGTCTTGGTTCATTTCCTAGAGGAGTGACACACACTTTCATTCCTGAAATGTCTGTGCATTTTGTTATCCTGCCTGAATTAGGTTGTTGTAGTTTCCCATTAACTCTAATCACAGAACATGGTAACACCAAGAGACATATATATCTGGAGCCATGAATCTCTCTCCTGTACACTCCTTGGTTGATGGTCTAGTCCCGGGGAGCCCTGGGTGGTCTGTCCAGCCAACATTGTTCTTCCTACAGGGTTGCAATCTCCTTCCGCTCCTCCAGTCCGCTGAGCTCAGTCTCATGGTTGACTGTGAGCATCAACATCTGCACTGGTCAGGTGCTGGCAGAACCTTCCAGGGAACCAGGTTCTGCTCAGCA
Organism: Apodemus sylvaticus; assembly: GCF_947179515.1. Lineage (NCBI taxonomy): Eukaryota > Metazoa > Chordata > Mammalia > Rodentia > Muridae > Apodemus > Apodemus sylvaticus. Next base: position 14,487,147 of record NC_067484.1, on the reverse strand, counting down.
AGTGCCTCTTGGCAACAGCGACAGTTGGTGTTTGGTGTCTGTAGACGGGATGACTCCCCAGGTAGGGCGGTCCCTGGAGGGCCCATTCCTTTGGTCTCTGCTCCGATTATTACCCCTGTCTTTCCTTAGGACAGGAACACTTCTGGTTGATCACTTTGAGATGCGTGGTTGGCCCCATCCCTCAATGGGGGCTGTGCCTTTCTACTGGAGGTGGTCTCTACAGGTTCTATTCCCCTTCTCTAGTGTCTCCTCTAGCATTTCAGCTAAAGTCATGTGGCGTGCCATTTATTTTCTTTAAGACATCCACAGGATTTACTTTGGTTGTTTGGGACCCTTGGGAAAGCCTCTAGACTTCTCCTCATGGGATTACATCCAAGTAAACCATAACCCGTTACACCCTCAGCTAGTTCTCAAAAATATGATGAGTCCTGCCAGGCCTCTAATCCTTCTACAAAGGGATGGTGCACACCTGTACGAATTACGTTCACCACCCATGCAAAATCTCCCAATCTACATTGGCAAATAGGCTATGGATGGGATCTTCGCCTCTATGTACTTGGCTTTGATGCAGGCATTATTTTCTCCATTAAGCTCCTTAAAGAGCCTTTATATCATGCCCAGCCAGTCCCAATGAGGCCTAATTCTGTGTTGGTACCTCGTCCTGTTCCTCCTAAAGGAATTGGTCAGGACACCACCCATGTTCCCCACTCAGACCTTGCTAAAGGTCTGCACTCAGACTACTGTTGTGAACGCCACTTTCCAATATCTCGGGGCTCCTAATAGTGTCTGAGGGCCATAAGCTGTGGAGTTGCTAATGACAGGAATATTGTGGTGCCACGAGCCAGGTGCACACCGCCTATTGGCTACAGGGTGACTCAATGACGGGATTATTGTGAGTCCATTACCTGGATGCTCATCACGGCCACCAAGGGCCTCATTTAGTCATTAGATGTCATGCCAGGAGTGGGTGCCACTCACATAGCCTAAGACAGAGGCCCTGCCCTATTAGGACCTTAAAAGACCTAGTTACTGCGGTGCTGGGCAGGGTGCAAACCACATAGCCTAAAACAGGCTCTCCACCGACACTTTTTCCATAGCCACCCCCAACTTTAATAAAGATAAGAGGGAGAACTGTAGGAGACCAAACGGCGGGAAACCAGGCCTTCAACAGCCCCCACCTTGAGAATCCCCTTTTGCTGACCCCTTGTTAGAAGCCTCTTTTACAAGGATGATTGTGGGAACCAACTGCTCCTTATCTGAGATAAACACCTGAGATTGTTAGAGAAGAACCAGCATACCAGAAAAACCATAAGATGCCTCAAACTGCCACCAGCCTGTCACCAGCATCTGTACCAGATGTCCCCCCTTTCTTCTATGCCTTAAATCATTCTTCTCCAGCCCCTGCTTAACACTAAACTTTTTCCCGTTAATAGACAGACCTTGACATGAACTCCTGATGCTTGGTCTTGCCCTATCTCTCCCGCCCATTTCTCTCTTGCAGGCTGGGTCCTCCTTAGGTCTACAAATAACTAGGTCCTGCAGGACGGATATGTCTAGCTCCCTGTCACTCACTCACAGACACACACACACACACACACACACTATAATGCTCATTTCTAGGGAAGATGAATTCTGGAAGACTTGTGAGTTCTAGCCTGAGTCAATGATTAGTGAGATCAATTATAACTTACTGTGAGCGCTGTGTTTCTGAGAAGTCTAGAAGACAACCACTCTGGTTGTGAAAATACCACCATACTGCACACATGGGAAAGGCTAGAGGCAAGGGCCTCAGCAGAAAGGTTGTTTTATGTACCTTTGAAACTTTTGTATGATAGTTGGCCAACTTTTTCTCAAAATAGTATCAGATGTTAGAACTCTAGCACTGTTATCATGATGTTAAGTCATTTCTCATTGGTATTAAATCCAAACTTTCTCAAGAGGTGCATTGAAGTAATTTTTATTTTCAATTTGATAAATAAAACCCAATATCCCAAATATAAGTTTCAATTAAAATTTATTTTAATTATTCAGAGCTTGTGTGAATTATTTTTCTAGTTGCCTTTTGCATTTGTCTGTGTTCTCTAGAGTCTCAGAACTTATGGTTAGTCTCTGTATAGTATGGGAGTTTCCTAATGACTTACAGTCTACAGTCCTACTCCCTAACAATGGTCACTGTTAATGGAAGCCTAATGATCTATCAGTTGCTCAGTCCCATACGACAAGCAGGCAAAGAAGAGAGAATCTTCCTTCTTCAATATTCTTATATAGGTCTCCAGCACAAGGTGTGACCAAGATTAAAGATGTGTGCCACCATGCTTGGATCTGGGACTTGCTTTGTCTTTGCAAGAGATCTCCTTGCCTTAGTCTCCTGGAATTCATAGCCTCTATGCCTCAATATCTCCATGCTAAGATCCAGGTCAGAAACTTGTACCTTCCAGCCGCAATATCAGGATCACAGGTAAGCCTTCCATTTCTGGATTGTAGTTCATTCCGGATATAGTCAAGTTGACAACCAGGAATAGCCACTAAAATCCACCCCTTGTCAACTTGACACAAATAATATTTCATGCCCACATGAAACAATAGCAAGGTCAAGAATATGCCTAACATGATATAACTGTTTCTAGTACTATCACAAACACATTTGTAAATTTACCATGGGGCAATGTACCTTGGGAACATTCTTTTAGTATCTCAACTTAAATACCAATTGATGTTAAAGAAATTGGAAGAAAGACAAATATGTTCTTAGCAAAATAAAACAGAAGCATTCATATTACTCCATAATTCTTGTTTCCACAACTGGTTAACTGGCTTTAGCTGGAATATGTAACTACCTTCCTCTACTACCCATTCTGTATTTCCTCTATCCTCTGCAAGCACCTCAGCAGGTCTTGTCTCTTTTCCTGAAGAGTGACCCATACCTTCATTCCTGATGGGTTTGCATCTTTTGTCATCATGCTTGGATTAGGCTGTTGTGGTTTCCCATTGATTTTAATCACAGGACATGGTAGTACTAAGAGATGCTCTAAGGGATCTCCTGCACTCCAGACATAATCCTTCTTACCTCCATTGTGGAGAGTCAATCCAATTTCCCCATGATAATCTGGATCTATCACCCCTCCTTACACTGTTATCCTTTCTTAGCCTGTTGGTTTAAGGGCATTAGAAGCCCAAAATGACCAGGGGGAAGTCTGAGTTCCAGTTCAGTGGAATGCTTGTTGTGGCTCCTGGTAGGAGCTCTTCCCCTCTGGAACCAAAACTTCTAGGCCATCAGAACCTAGAGTTGTGGAAACAGGAAGCAAAAATTTTCCTAGAGAATCACTAGGAGTGACAGTGAGTGGGACTATTCCCCTTTGCACCTCTTGATTCCTGTACCCATGGATCCTGGCTATGGGAGAAACTGTACCATATATCAGATGCTGATTCAAAGCATATACTGCCTTCTGAAGAACTCTGCCCCCCCCCCCCTCCATGCTGCTGCCACCTAATTAGTCCTGCAACTGCATCTTCAAAAGGCCATTCCATCTTTCTATCAGGCCAACTGCTTCAGGATGATGGGGAACATTGTAAGACCAGTGGATTCCATGATTGTGTGCCGTCCGTCACACTTCTATGGCTGTGAAATAAGTTCCTTGCTTAGAAGTAATATGTGTGGAATACCATGACGATGGATAAGACATTCTGTGAGTCCACGGATGGTGGTTTTGGAAGAAGCATTATGTGCAGGAAAGGCAAATCCATAACCAGAATAAATATCTTCTCCAATAAGAACAAAACATTGTCCTTTCCACGGAGGAAGTGGGCCAATGTAGTCAACCTGCCACCAGGTTGCTAGCTGGTCACCTCGAGGAATGGTGCCATATCTGGGGCTCAGTGTTGATTTCTGCTGTTGGCAGATCTGGCATTAAGCAGCAGCTGTAGCCAGGTCAGCCATGGTGAGGAACTCCATGTTGTTGAGCCTAAGCATAACCTCCGTCTCGGCCACCATGGCCACTTTGTTCACGTGCCCATTGAGCAATGACAGGGATGGCTGGGAAAAGAGGCTGACTGTCCACAGAATGGGTCATTAAATCTACTTGATTACTGAATTTCTTTTTTGCTGAAGTCATCTTTCAACAAGCATTTAGATAGGACACAATTATCTTCACATCCTCTACTCATTTGGAGAGATCTATCCACATACTTCTTCCCCAGATGCCTTTTCCCAACCAATCCATTGGATATTGCCCATGAATATGGGGACAATCACACAGCTGTCAAATTCTCCTTCCAAACAAAATGTATTGCCACGTGTACTGCTGGAAGTTTTGCCTGCTGTGAAGATTTCCCTTCACTGGTGTCATTTAGGGTTGTTCTATAAAGGGGTTGCAATGATAAAGCTGTTTATGGGTGGTGCCTGCATAACATGCAGAACCATAAGTAAACCAGGCCCTAGTGTTCTCTTTCTCAGTCAACTGATCATAAGACACACACCAGAAGGCTATAGGTACATTCTTGGGAGCAAATGGCATAGAATAGAATCTATAGACAATTGGGAAACTTCTTCATGTAATTTCTGAGTGCCTTCAGAACTTGATTGAGCATGATCATGTGTATACCACTTCCATTTGATAATGGTTTGCTCCTGTGCACATTCTACTTTATGATTTGGTGGGTCATATAAAACACAATTCATGATGGGCAACCCAGGTTCCATGGTAACTTGATAGCTCTTGTCAAATGCTTCCATGAAGGCTCAATAGCAGGCCAAGAGCTGTCTCTCAAAGTGAGCATATTTGTCTGCAGATGATGAGCGCCTTGCTTCAAAATCCCAAATATCTATGATTCCTCTATAGGGACCTGTCAAAGGTTCTAAACAGCATCCCTACCTGCCACTGACACCTCAAGTACCATCAAGTCTGCTGAATAATGTAGTACAAATAGTAAGGCAGCCTCCACAACAGCCTAGACATGTTAAAGAGCCTTTTCCTGTTCTAGGTCCCATACAAAGTTAGCCACTCTCCAAGTCATTTAGTGTATTGTCAGAGTAACACACTCAAGTGAGGAACACGCTGTCTTCAGAATACAAATAGACTCACTAAATGTTGTGCTTCTTTCTTGGTGGTGGGAGGGGTCAGGTCAAAAACTTATCTTTCACTTTAGTAGGAGTAGTTCTACATGTCCCACACCACTGAACTCATATGAATTTCACTCAGGTAGAAGATCCTTGAATTTTGGTTGAATTTATTTCCCTCCTTCTGATGCACATCTACATTAGCAACAAGTATAAAGTGGTTGCTATTTTCTGCTCATTTGGTCCAATCAGCATCATTATGATATCAGTCATCAATACAGGGAACCAATATGATATTTTGTGGAAGAGATAAATGACCAAAATACCTTAGAACTAAGTTATGGTACAGGCAAGAAAGTTAATATATCCTTGAGGCAAAACTGCAAAGGTATACTGCTGGCCTTGTCAACTGAGTGCAAAATGTTTCTTGTGATCCGTGTGGATCAGTACCAAGAAAAAGGTACCTACTAGGTCAATAGCTGCATGTCATCTACCAGGAAATATGTTAATTTTTTCATGTAAGGACACCACATCAGGTACAGCAATTGCAATTGGAGTCACTACTTGATTGAGTTTTCAATAGTCAACTCTCATTCTATCCATGTGTCATCTGCACTGGTCAGTTAAATGAGTTAAATGGAGATGTGTTGGGAACCGCCACCCCTGCATCTTTTGAGTCCTTGATGGTGGCACTGATTTCTGTAATTCCTCCAGGGCTTTGATACGGGTTTTGATTCAGTACTTTCCCTGGCAGAGGAAACTTCCACTTAGCCCTCACTCCACAGGTTAGGGAACCACTGTGAGAACTGTGCCAAACTTCTACATCTGTGTTATAAATTTGGGATTGGGGAAATGTCACAGGATGTACTGTGATTTGGACTTCAACCAAAATTCCATTAATCATTTGACTATAATCGGAGGGCCACAGTGCTTCTTGAGGTCTTCTAGAATTAGTGTCAATACTGAACCAGTATCCAATAGAACCCAGAAAATGTGATTATTTCCTTTTACCTAGTGTAAAGTTACCCGTATAAAAGGCCTTAGGTCTATCTCAGGAAGGACTGTGGAAAGGCTCACAGTAAAACTGTTAGGTATTTTAGCAAAGTTCTTCCTCATCAAATCTGGCCTTCCCTGGGTCTGCAAACTAGCTCAAGTCTGGAAATTGATATTCCCTGTTGCCATGATCCAAGGTAGCCTTTCTCCTGTTTGAGAAATTTTCTTGTTGTGCGGATTAAACAGAAATGTAGTAGGCTTCTTATCTATTTCATTCCTAGAAATGCTTTAATTGATTAGGCAGTACCAGAGCTCCATAGAAGTCATTTTACCATAAAAATCATTTTATCTGTACTGCCGGTTACATATCAGGCCATTAAGGACAGGGCTTTGTCTATGCAGCCCATTATAATAGCTATGATCACCTTCCCTCTGGTGATTCAGTACTGCCACCTGGCACCTGCTACCTAGGAGCTCAATTAAACCCATTGCCTTTAATTCATTTAACTGAGCAGTAGTGTCTCCAGCCCTAAGTTCTGGCACAAGGAAAGGACTATAATAAAGCTCTTAAAATGTGCTGGTGTCCCTCTCATCAATTAACAGTTTATAGGATTAGTGAAGGGTAAGTCATCTGGGCCTTCCCATTTTGGAGGATTAGGTTTTACACAGTGTACCTACTCTAACCCTGTGGATTCCCCAAACCTTCATCAGTACTAAGCAAAGAGATTTCAGGCATCTCTATCTCCCCCTAAGTGAGCTATCTTTGGGCAAATACTCCAGTCAACAAACTGTTGACACCTTTTTAACTCTGAGAGCTTTATATTAAACCTAGACTCTCTACTCAGTAGGCTCACAGCAATAAACTCAGTTTGATCCAATTTTATGTTCCTTCCATCATTATCCTACACCTTCAAACCCATTTCTAAGCATAAGCCCCTGACTTCTGCTTAAATACGTTGACTTTTAATGTTTACTGAATAAAGCATTAATCTTTAGTCCATCCTCTCATGGACTACACACACACACACACACACACACACACACACACACACGATTTACTAGGGTAGCTTACAGGCTGTGGTACAGCCAGTCCAACAATGTCTACCAACAGAAGGTCCAAGAATCCAGCAGCTGTTCAGTCCACGCGGCTGGATGTCTCAGCTGGTCCTCAGTTATACTGGAATCACAGACATAGGCTCTAAGGCCAGTGAAGGAGTGGATTTGCTAGCAAGAGTGAGACTAAGCAGGCAAAGACAGCAGCCTGTCTTCTTCCTCGTCCATACACAGGCTGCCAGCAGGAGGCGTGGCCCAGGTTAAAGGTGGGTCTTCCCACCTCAAAAGATCCTAATTAAATATGAGTGTCCCCACTGCAAATGATTTAAGAAAAAAATCCCTCAGGGCTTTAGAAATGGCCCAGCAGTTAAGAGCACTAGCTGCTCCTCCAGAGATATTCACACTATCTATAATGTGACCTGATGTCCTCTTCTGGCACACAGGTATACATGAAGACAGAGCACTGATACACATAAAATTAAAAAAGAATCTTTCAGAATACCTCTTCTATATTTCCTTCAAATTATTATACAGAGCCATGCTGCCATTGTTCAGAGAAGGAAAGCAATAACAAAAGAGCTTTATTGTTGATCTGTAGTTTTCAGATTTTCTCAGTGGGCCCCAACAGTCTACCACAGCAAAATAAAACTCAAGGTCATGCATGCCACTGCCAGTCCTTCCATCTCTCTCAGTGTGGACAATCTTGACTGTGTTTTGGGGGGGTGGCTACTTTGCCTGACACTGACTTGTGATGCAGTCTCTGACGTGTGTCATCAGTGCCATTTCCTCTTGGGACATAGTCCCAGAGCCTCTGGTGCAATTGCAATCTTTGGTCACTTTAATACAATGGTTTTGTGATGGTTTGAATATGCTTAGCCCATAGGGAGTGGTACTGTTAGGAGGTGTGGCCTTGTTGGAGGAAATGTTTCACTTCTTTTGCCTCACAAGAAGTAGGGGTGAGCTTTGAAGGTTTCCTCCATTGCTCAGGCTTCATCCAGTGTAGAAGGGAGCTTCCTCCTAGCTGCCTGCAGAAGGAACTGTCTTCTCCTGGTTGCCTTTGGACTAAGACGTAGAACTCTCATCTCCTGTAGTGCCATATCTGCCTGGATGCTACTATGCTTCCCATCAGGGTAATAGGCTGAACCTCTGAACCTGTAAGCCAGCCCCAATTAAATGTTGTCCTTTATAAGTGTTTCCTTTATATGTGCCATCTCCTCACAGCAATGGAAACGCTAAGACAAGCGTCTTCCTGACTTTTCACATGGTTTCAGTTTCTCCTACTGTCACTGATTAGCTCCTTATGGGGGCTGTGATTACCATCTGTGGCTCCTGCGCTCACTCATAGGTTCAGTGTCCACCGGGATCCCTCAGAACAATAGTCATTATCACCATTCTTTTCAGATGTTCTTTCCTCTCTTTGTTACTAATGCGATGTCTTCTCGGCCCTCTACCTGTACCACAGTCACTAGACTACACACAGGTTTTGTTAGGTATCAACCCTTATGAACTATTGTGATTTTGTAGGAAATAATAGGCAGAGTAGTAATGATGCAGTTTGGAATAATGTACTGGTTTGAGAGTGCCTCCTACAGGGTTGGATGTTCTGAACACCTGCTCCCCAGTTGGAGGAAGTAAGACCCTGGGACAGGCTCTGAGGTTAAAATCCCCATACTGCTTCCAGTTCTCTGTCTCTCTGTCTCTGTCTCTCTCTCTCTTTCTCTCTCCCTGTCTGTCTGTCTGTCTCTCTCTCTGTGTCTCTCTTGTGATCTGTTTCTCTCAATCCCCCTCCTTTCCTCTCCCTCCCTCTGTCCTTCCTTCTGCTTGAAGCTGTGGTTGAGGAGGTAAGCTCTGAACTTCTTGCTCTGGCTGCCATGTCTCACTTGCTGACACATTTCTCTACCCCAGTGGATTCTCACCCCTCTGGAACTGTAAGCTCAACTAGACATCCTCTTATATATGTTATCTCAGCCATGGTGTTTTATTATAGCAACAGGAAGGTAACTAACAGTTTGTAAAGTTAAAAGTAAAGTGGCATCAGACCCTTCTGAGTTTTCAGGAGCAGCCCACTAATGGCATGAAATGAGAACCATCAATGATATGCATTGGCATGTTCTGTCTCTGCCTACACTGACTGGTAAACTGTCCCGTATCTGTCTCTGTTACTGTGACCAAGTCCCATGAAGTCAAGGTGAATATGGAACAAATAGCCTAATACCAGACTAGATAGCCATCAGGGGGGCATGTAAAATGATGGAAAGTACATTATGGGGAAAACCACAACTCTATTGTCTCTGAGCTTCTGAGTTCTCTGTTACACATCAGTATGACTCATCTGAAAGCTAATCTAGAACAGTTATATGTTAACTACTGAATAGAAACTCTACCTTTAATACCTTCACCAATGTGAGGCAGTTTTCCCCACAGAGCTGGAATAATCATCTAGGCACAGAATAACTTGCAATGTTCAGTAACTTACAGCTATGAGAATGACAAGGTCATTCATGAAGCAGTTGTACAGAGGTGCCAAGCATATCTGGGGCTGGAGCCTTATGCCCTGAACTGAGGAGACTGGCACAGTGAAGAGAGAGAGAGAAGTCAGTTGGAGGAGAGGAACTGCGAGCTTGCTGCTTTGCCCATATGCATATTGCAGAGAACTTGGGTCAGCTGGGGGGTATTTAATTCATTGCCAAGCCAATTTCTCAGAGCTTCCTAGTAGAGCTCATGTTGATCATGTAGGTGCTCAGCAGAAATAACCACCACTGAGAGCTTATTAATGGATAAACCAAGACAACTATTTGTCATTTTGATTATGGGAGTAGGTTCCATAATGATCCAGTAATTTAAAGATGTATCTTGACCTTGCTTCAGAATGCTCTGGTGGCTCTATCAACTCTCCTGTAAAACACAGAAAGTCTCTGTGCAGTTCCTGACAGGATGTCTTGAGTTCTAACATGGAAATAACATGGCTCATTCTTATTAATCTCAGAAGAAATCTTCAAAAATGTCAGATGGTGCTTGTTTTGCAACATGACACAATGAGTGTTGTCAATTGGCTCTATCAGAATCTCCATAGAAGTACCGTGCTCTGTAGAAACATACACATGGAGTTACCCATGGCTCCAGATGCATAGGCAGCAGATGATGGCCCTGTTGGACATCAAAGGGAGGAGTGGCCCTTGGTCCTGGAATGGCTCGACGCTGCAGTGTAAGGGAACACCAGGACAGGGAAGCAGAAGAATGTTGATGGGGAACAGGGAGAGGGGAGATGGCTTATGGCATTTTTGTAGGGGGGACGAGAAAAGGGGACAACATTTGAAATGTAAATAAAGAGTATATCTAATAAAAAAAAAAAGAAACATACAAAGTCCACTTTCAAAAATGGACTTCTAAGAGCCATTACTGATTGCCTCTAGTTAACGTTATCAGAAGGAAAAAAAGCAATCATGTTATCAGCTAAAATAACTGAGCTACTGAATGGACATCTGTTCAGCCTTTGACACAGTCACTACACACAGCCTTCCTACCATTATGCTGTGCTTCCACTGTGGTCCCTCGGTCCCTTCCTGGTCTTCCACTAATGTCCTCCATCATTCTGCTCTGCCCTTCCCCCTTCTCCCTACACACTTCCCTCTCTGGCCCTTTACTTCAAAGCACAATCTATGCTACTAAATCTTAAATTTCATAGATGGTAATAGGTGCCCAAAGAGGGCAACATTTTTATCTAGAATACATGGGTAAGCAGATTCAGAAAATGTTGCAAAGAGAATGGTCTGTAGGACAACAGTGCTTTTCATGAGGATGTGAAATCATCTGGCCCCAGGAGTCAGTCATGGGTAACTCTCATGTTGTGCTGAATGTTACATGTGACTAGAGATGATTTTCTTTGTGCAAGAGGGTTGCACATCCTTCAAGCTGATATAGTGTATTTTTTGGGAGACTTCCAAAATGGAAAATTCTGGTGTCTGCAGGGGTCCTAGAACCAATCCTCTAGGATAGCAAGGGACTCAGTCCAAAGAAGAGGGTCTGCTTTAGCTTTCTAAGTTCCATAAATTGGAAACTCATTGGTACTTTAGAGGAAACAGAAGAAATTCATATCAAAGTGAGCTGCAATCTACCTACCAATATACATCAAATGCCCTGCATACAGCATGCTGTTATGAGGGACAAGATATACTTCTATCTGCTTGTGTGTTTCTTACTTGTTTGGTTCCATTAGACTAAAAGATTACTGTTTTCAGGGATCTGTGTGTGTGTGTTTAAAATTATGTCCCTAGAACTTTGAATATCTCCTGACATATAGATATCATCAATTTCTTTTTAATAAAGCCATACAAACCCTTACAGGTAACATATGTCTATCAAAAGTTGTAATAGATAGTATTAATGCCTATGATTTTTCTTACCCAACTGAATATTAAACCATCAGCAGTCTGACCATCACCACCGTTATCATCACCAGCAGTAACATCATCAGCACCACTATAATCCCAATCCCCATCATCACTATCATAGACACCATCATCACCCATGTTATTACCACTATGATCATTACCATATCATCATTATACCTAACGCTGTATCATCATTATCAACGCTGTTACCATGATTGTCTCTATCAACATCAACATCACTGTAATCATTATCACACTCACCACATCATCACCATCACTATAGCATCATTACAACCATTATCAACCTCATTATTGTCCACTTCCCTCAGCTCATGAGCACATCAACACCAGCACAGTGCCCTCATCACCATCGCTGTCAAGGTCCATTCCACCATAGCTCAGAATGATTCAAGTAATCCATAACTCATTTAGACAGTTTTGTAAATAACTGAATGATACAATATCCTTGGTGATATTACTTTTGCCATTAACCAATACAGGGGGAAAGATGCAGAATAACTAATAGCCTACCTGTGGATGCCTAACTGACAATTAAGAGGAAGTGTGCATTCAAAGGCCCTGGTTTACTAATCCGATCAGGTCATTGTGCAGCTGTGCACCTTAAATATAAAGGAAAGAGACAAATTTAATTCACTGCAGAAACACTGATGAGTCTACATTTTGATTAGGGCTACTTGGTGTCTGATATTCAGTCTGATCTTTATTGTTTCATTTATATCTAGTGACCATGATATTGTGAAAGCAACACCATCATGGCAAATGAGATTTAGAAAATGGAATTTTGCATTAACAGTTTTCAAAAAAACATTGTATTTTCATGGAATACTTCTGCAACTTTGAAATTTTAAAACAAACACCCATTTGAATCACTGTGTTTAATATAAAGTGTGGGCTGTATTAATTTACAGCTACATACTTACAATGACTATTATAAAACCTATCTATATTTTTACATCCAATGTTAATTCTCATTCTTAAATGCTATTTTATTTTAGCACACTACAGGGAAGGTATTTTTAAAATTATATCCATCCAATTTCCAAATAAAGATAAGTCTTATAAAATGCCTCCCTAAAATTTTTTTTTTAAAAAAACTAGACAGTAGATATTCAAGCATTTGGCCACTAGTCCATAGAGATATCAAATATAAATAACTATCACATCAAATGTCAGAAGCAGAGGTCACCATCTGGAAAGTCAGCATGATTTTTCAGATTCATTAACCAACATATTAGATTATTTTTATCCCACAACATCAATACAAAGAGCTCCAGGAAAGAAGTAATATTGCTGCCACTAGCAACATGGTTAAAGAGCATAATCCAAGACTTGTGGTTTGATAGACTTAATCACTAATCTCTAATCCAGTTATGATTTTAGATTTTAAATTATTTTAAATATCCTGTCAAAATAACATAAAGCTGAAGTAGAATAGATGATTTAACCCTTTTTAAGGCTTAATTTTTAAATTATTTTTGTTCCAAAATACTGTACTCTTTTAAATAATTCTGTAGTTTGCATTTGTCTGATGCCAAGGCAAGTCTATACAACCAATTTCTACTGAATTCTCATGTTATTTCTGCATCTATATTCTCCCCTTCCTTGCTCTGTAAATGATCACTTTTAGATTAAACAGTAGTTACTTATTATTGTTAACTATAGCTCCATTTGGAAAGGGTAAATACATTTATCAAGACCATTAGACAATATCATCACTCATGTGACAGATTCCATGCACCTTTCTCCATGTTGCTCTCTCCACAGGGTTTCACGGAACCACAGAGACTGGACAGGTGTCCCTATAGGGGCAGAAGCTGCACTGCAACTCAAGGTCTTAGACACAAATATCATAGAATTTGGGACATAATTTGGATAACACTGACACATGGAACTTGATGAAGAACCCAAGTCTTGATGGGGTTGTACCAATTTCCATTTTGATATGCATGTCTAAGAGACTTTGTATACAATCTTGCAAATATATACATTTAATCTTACACACTGTATTAGCCAGGCTTCCCTAAGAGGATTTATTAGACTAGCTTATAGGATACGACACAGTCTGACAAGAGCTGTCTCATACCAGAGCGGTTAAAACCTCCACAGATGCTCAGTGTATGAAGCCAGACACCTACTGCAGCAGTGCCCAGCTGGCATGGACAACCTGCAGGGCTCCTGGGGAGCTGCAATCTGAGCTTCATTCTACATTAGAAGGTCAGAAGATCTCAGTTCTTTGGCCCTGAATTGTGGCGTCAGCAATGGTGGTTGCAGCATGATGGTACCAGGGTAGGTAACCTTCCCAGCATGACGTAAAGGCAAGCAGGAAGAAAGCAGGGGCTTGTCTTTGTCAGCCTTCTCTTCATCCGGGTTGCCTCAGGTAGGTACTGCTCACGCTACACTGGATCCTTCATCTTCCACGCCTTCCCTATTAGTTCCAGATTCAGTCAGCTTGACAACGAGAAAACCATTGCATTCTCCTGCTGTTGTTTCTGGGTTATTTTGAATGACACCACAACCTAATAAGGAAAAGATTTGTGAATTCTTACATTTCATATTTGTTGCCCTTATATTCATTCATTTCTGGACATCAGTCCAGCTATCTATAAATCTGTGATCTTGTGTTTCATTAGTAATTATATTAAATACGTTATTGCCTTATCATTCATTATTGTGTGTGTGTGTGTGTGTGTGTGTGTGTGTGTGCCAGGCCATGTGTGTAGAGGTCAGAGAACAATTCTTAAAATTATTTCCCTTCCATTGTGTGGATCTCAGAGACCAAACTCAGGACAAGGCCTTTAGCAGCAGAGCCTCATCTTTTAACATCTGATAGTATCGTTAAAGGGTGAATGTCAGTCTGATAGGGGTTTTCCCTGAGAATTGGTGCAGTCATCTTTCCAGGGTGCCTGCTAGATCTTTTCTGTATTCTTTTTAATGATTGCATTTTGTCAAGGAAATCTGAGATAGTCTACAAATAGTATACGCCGTTTCCTTTGAGTCCCAGAAATTGAAGAGAAGATCCTGTCACTGAGGATGCCACCCACTTCAGACTTAGAGGAATCAAGAAGGAACTAACCTGAGAATCTCCTCCTAGGGGAAGAGTTCTCTTAGTACTGACAGGGGGTGTGCAAGCTACCAAGGGAGAAGTGACCATAAGTCCTACCCACCACAGTGACTACCAGCATGGCACGATATTCTGAAAGGTGCATTTGGGCACTTATTCTGAGCTAGTTAGGCCAAGAACTCTAGAGGAGAACCCACAATTGCCACTTTCCTTAGCCAGTATAATCCCTAGCTGCATCTAAATACTTCCTCTTGTGCCATAGATAAGTGTAGCTCTCACCTCTCTTCAAAAAGCTTCTCTCAACAGCATCTGGAGACCGTTACAGAGATACACAAGTGGTCAAATACAGACAACCACTGAATGTGGAGTACTCAGTGCCAACTGCTACATCTACAACATAGCTCCTACACCCAATGCTCAGGAAATATGGCAGAGCAGCGGTAGAGAGATTGTAAGAGCCAGCAGACCAGGACATCTGCCAAGAGGCTGTCTTACAATAGGAAGCTCATGAAAGCTCAACAGTATGGCTGCCTGAACAAGGCCTGAAAATGACACCACCTGACACTCCAGTGTGCATGCAGGAAATCTTCCAAGACCCAGCCCTAGATGAAGAGCTACAGGCAAATAATGGATGCTGAGAAAAGGAAAACGCCAGTCTTCTCCAAGGTAGAGCTCCCAGTAGGATATCCAATCCCAAGTAGGAAGCCCTAAACACATGCATACACATACACACACACACACACGCACACACACACATGCAAACATGTGCATATGCACACATGTGCAACACTTAAGGAACTCAGCAGAGTGTATTTGTAAATGTGGTGTGAGGTGTGTGTGTGTGTGTAACAATAGCAAAGAATAAGAGGCCATAATTTGAGGAGTTAGGAGGTACAGGAAGAATTGGAGAAAGGGAATGGGAAAATGGTAGAAACACAGAACTCACACAAAACTCTCAAATTTATACTAAATTTTATTTATTTGTTATTCTTTTGTATGTATGAGTGCCTTTATGTATGTATGAATGTATATATGTACATGTCATGCATACAAAGTGCCCACAGAGAACAGATAAGGGTGTCAGATCCCCTGGAACTAGAGGTACAGGCAGTTGAGAGCCTCCCAATGTGGACGCTGGGAACTGAACCTGGGTCCTCTACAAAAGCAGTCCATGCTCTTAACCACTGAACCATCTCTCTGGCACCTCTACTCTATTTTTTTTTTTTTTGAGTTCTCTTAGATCATGTCTGCCTTGATGATTTTGTCTTGATTTACCTCTGTTCACAAAATGTTCTTTCAACTTCTAACTTTAATTCCAAGAAAGTTTTCCTAGTGTCTTTACTTCTCTTCTGGTTGAGAAAATCTTTACAGCTTCATGTAATATGTATATTTGATATTCTTTGCTTCCATTCTATACGTCATTCAGTCTTCACAGTGACTCTGGCGGATATCTCTTATTTAGCCCCCTCCCCTAAAGTTTGTTTAGTTAAGCAGGCAAACATGGCAGACATAATGACATATACAGCATAGTGCAATCATGTAGATTTAAGCTATGTGGCCCTGACATGGTGCAAGCAGAGTCTCTGTCCCAGTCAGGGATTCTTCACAGCAGTAGCAGCGGCAGTTCCTGGGCCCTGCTGTCCCAAATGAATGTGTGCAAGCTCCCTGCATGTAAAACCCATCCTTTATTAGTTATGGGGAGGGTAGGTCACTTGAGGTACTGCATCCTGTGCTCTCTTGCCTCAGGCAATAAAATTTCCTTTTTTACTCTTTCATGTTCTTCCCATGGCTTTGCCTTTGAACTCTTCAAGACATGATCCATCATTGTCAGTTACCTGAGTACCTGTTGTGATCGGTAACGTGTCAAGTCTATCTCAGCACTTGGTCAGCAACAGCAGAAGGATAAGGAAGTGAAGGCTAACCTGGGTTACATATCAAAATCCTATCTCAAAAGTTACAAAGTAACAAGGATAATAGTAGTAATAATGAGCTACTTAGACTTTGAAATATCTAAACTGAAATGAACTTCACACCAGCACTGTGTGCAGTGGGTTGGCTTGAGAAGATTCTACACTATCTGCATCTCACATGGATTGATAGCATCATCCTCTAAGATGCATGCAAGCATGCCACAGGACATTTCCAGAAGGTTGGACTGAGCTCTGATTCTGCATTTCTAAGTTGAAAAACAATATTTTGGAAGACTGTGGTAGAACTGTTTGAAAACAGGTTCTCTGAGGGATCCTTCTGAAACCAGAGAAGATAGCCTCAAGAAGCCAAGAGCATCAGGAAGCTGCTCCCATCAGCCACCCTCCCAGGACTGGCTTGGGAAACTGTGATATACCTAAGGTTGTGCATTGGGATGCTGAAATCTGACTTAGGTTCAGGGCAGCATTAGTGATGACATTCTAAACGTAGACCTACCCAATGCCATTGAAGCAGCTAGCTCTGTACCTCTGCAAATGCCTGCCAGACAGGAGTGAGAGCAAGTAATGTTGGCCATGTCAGCTAACACCTACAGCTGAAACCAGTGTCGGAGGAAACATTGTGTCTTCAGAACAGTTGATAGCCCAGCAGCACATATGTGCACAGATGTTGCAACTGTGCATCGTTCTAAGATTAATAAAAGGAGGCAATGAGATGACCTTCTAGGTAAAAGTGTTTGCCACCAAGCCTGTGATGGGTGGACATTCTTGACCCAGGGGGTGACACTATTAAGAGGTGTGACCTTATTGGAGGAAGTGTGCCACTATAGGGATGGGCTTTAGGACCTTCTGCCTAGCTGCCTGGGAGATAGTCCACTCCTAGCCTCCTTTGGATGAGGATGTAGAACTCTTGGGTTCTTCTCCAGCACCAAGTCTGCCTGAATGCTGCTATGTTTCCTGCCATGATGACAATGGACTGAGCCTGTAAACCTCTAAGCCAGCCCCAATTAAAATGTTCTCATTTATAAGGGATGCTTTGGTCATGGTGTCTCTTCACAGCCAGGAAACCCTAACTAAGACACCTTATTATCGGAGTTCAGCTCCCAGAGGCCTCAGGTTGAAGGAGAGAATAAAGTCCCATAGGCTGCCCTCTGGCTCTACATGTGCAAGAGTTCCTCTGATGACCCCATACATACATAAATAAACATAATCAATATTTCTAAAACAGGTAAGTGAAAAGCATTTTATTGCTTTCATGAAAGATTGAGTTTGATCCTCCACCTCAAACTAATGCACCCATTACCTGCATGTCTTAATACCAAGTGCATACTATTCATGAAAACAATGACCATTTATCATTACCATTACTTAGGATGCCTGCATACTTCTGATATCATGGCAGAGTCTAGAGCAGCTTTGGTATCGGAGGACATGAACACCTCCTCTCCCCACACTGTCACAGAGTTTGAGTAGCATAGTGTGAGGACCTCCCTCTGAAACGGGATGAGCTGAAGAACAGTGCGTGCCATGTGAGTTACAGCCCTCGGAGCTGATGATGGCACTGAAAGGTAAGTGACTGTATCTCCATCTCGTCAGAAACTCTTGGCTTGTTC
This sequence comes from Apodemus sylvaticus, assembly GCF_947179515.1. Taxonomy (NCBI): domain Eukaryota; kingdom Metazoa; phylum Chordata; class Mammalia; order Rodentia; family Muridae; genus Apodemus; species Apodemus sylvaticus. The sequence goes on along the minus strand of NC_067484.1, from coordinate 14,469,034 downwards.
TGAGTGCTCTTCAGCGTCCTTCCTGTCACATTAGCAGGAGGACCATGTTGTAAAAGTTGGACAAGTGACAAAGATTGTGCATTTTACTTCCAATTATGTGTAATTACCTTTCTGGGCTGCCAAGAGAAAGAAAAGAAGGAAAGGAAAGATGACTTCCCCTTTTGGCCGTCTCTGTCTTCCTTGAGTTATATTCTTGGCACAGTGTGAACCTAGTTAATGTACCAGAAATGGTTCCAACAATAACCACTGAATTGAGAGCAGCCAGTATACCCACCTTTCCTGATGAGGTCATTCAGAGGGATGTTGGCTGCCATCACAGGTGCAGCTGGGAGTCTAGACGTATCACGGCAGCTGGCCTTCCTACTTTAGACCACTGTGGATCTGGCCAGCCTTCTGGGTTTCACAGATGCTTGACTCCATGTGTGGGAGTGGCAAAAGAATGGGTCCTAATACTCAGTCATTTGAGGAAAAGTATAACTTCTTTTAAAGATTTACTTTTTTTTTGTATTTTAAGAGAGAGTCAGAGAGAGGGGATGGAGAGAGAGCCTTGTGTAGGTATGTGCATTTGATGCACAGGTCAGATGCATTTGATCCCTTGGAACTGGGATCATGGCAACCATTATAGATGGTTGTAAGATACGGGCTGGTTGAAGATAACTATTGTATCATCTGGAAGAACATTACATGCTGCTAAGCTATAGCTCCAGCCTCCATACTTACAACTTCTATGAGCATACATCCAAAGGGGTGGGCAACCAAATCCCTTTGTCTTAGTTAGGGTTTTACTGCTGTGAACAGATACCGTGACCATATTATAAGGACAACATTTAATTGGGGCTGGCTTACAGGTTCAGAGACTAAGTCCATTATCATCAAATGGGAGCATGGCAGCATCCAGGTAGGCATGGTGCAGGTGGAGCTGAGAGTTCTACATCTTCACTTGAAGGCTGCTAGGAGAAGACTGGATTCCAGGCAGCAGGAATGAGGGTCTTAAAGCGCACATCCACGGCAGTGACACACTTCCTTCAACAAGACCACACATACTCCAACAAGGCCATACCTTCAAATAGTGCCACTCCCTGGGCCAAGTATATACAAACTATCACACCCCCTCAAATGATACAAAGTACATGCTTGAGCCATGTATATGTGAAGAGTTAATTCCTTCTAAAAATCTCTGCAACTATTAATGGGTTTCATGGACTGTCATGAGCCATGAGACAGGTGTGGAGAAACATGCTGGAAGAAATGCTGAGCAAATGTGCTTCCCGTCAGGGCAGCTGCTGGAGATGAGCTGAGTGCCAAGTTCATTCATAAGAGAACTGAGTACTTAGGGAAGATGATATGTGGATCCCTCTGACCCAAAAAGTGGGGTGAGAAGATCACCATGCATTCCTCTGACATGGGTGGCCACATGGGCCTCTTTCTCAGACCTGCAGGAAAGGAGATGGTTTGAACCTATCCCAAGGCTCATGGCATTTAATATCTCCCATGTCCACAGGGGCCTCCACACGGATGAGTGTTCCTCCAGTCAGTCCCTCCATCACATCTTCCCACATTGACAGGCAAGCAGCACAGATTCACTCCCTCACTTCTCACCACATAAACGTCTAGAGGAACCAAAGGGCGAGCCAGAAACCACAGTAAACATCATGAGTTTAGGCAAGTCTGAGGGCTGTCTGTTGCCCCGTTAAGTATAAGCCCAAGACAATAGACACTAAGGACAGGCTCTTCAGCACCGTACAAAGACAAGAGCAGAGAGATGTCTGGGACTATGAGGCTGGGCACACCATGGAGGAACCCATTCCAGGAAGGACAGACAGAGGACACATCATTATGAACAGGAGCAGATGGTCAGGATTACCAGAAAGTGAAAATATACCTTCAGACAATCAACAGTCCCTCAGGGAGAACAGAGACTGGCTGGGACTGGTTAGAGCCAGAGTCACTGAGGCAAAGCTGTGGTTAATGCTCTTCTAGCTAGTGGCACGGGGATCTTGTACCAAAAAGTGACCAGAAGCCACAGATTGTTAGAGAAATGCACACCCTCATCACAGAAGGCTCAGTCTAGAGATAAAGTGGAGGGGGATTTCTAGCCACCAGCAAGGCTCCATGAGCTGCAACCATGGCACTCAGCACTACCTCAGAGCAGTGCTGCACCAACAGTGCCTGCCCACTGGTGTGGAGACAGGAGCTGGACCCCTTTGGAGCATGGTATATGCCCTGCTCAAGCAAGCCTCTCTTCTCAGGTGCTCTCTTCAGTGACTTATACTCAGAGAAATATCTTCAAAATGAGTCTGTGCTTTTACACTCTGGAGCTTTCTATTGATCAGGTCCTGCTTTTGAGACAACATGTCTCTTTCTCTTCTTTTTTCTTTTCTTTCTTTCTTTCCTTTCTCTCTCTTTTTTCTTTTTCTTTCTTCTTTCCTTTCTCTCTCCTTTTTCTTTTTCTTTCTTCTTTCCTTTCTTTCTCTTTCTCTTGCTTTCTTTCCTTCCTTCCTTTCTTTCTTTCTTTCTTCCTTCCTTTCTCTCTTTCTTTCTTTCCTTTCTTTTTTCTTTCTTTCTTCTTTCTTTCCTTTCTCTCTTTCTCTTTCTTTCTTTCCTTTCTTCTTTCTTCCTTCCTTCCTTTCTTTCTTTCCCCTTTTCTTCCTTCCTTCCTTTTGTTCATCCATTCTTTATATTGAGAATAAATTCTTCTCTTATACACTACGCCCCAACCACAACTTCCCGTCCCTCCACTCCTCCCAGTTCCCCCCACTTCCCCTCTCCCCAAGATCTACTCTCTCTGTTTCCCTTCAGAAAGGAGAGGGCCGATGTCCTCAAGGGTCTTCCCCAGTTTCTTTTCTATTAGCATCAGAGTGTCTGGGTTTATGTGGAGGTCCTTGATCCATTTGAAGTTGAGCTTAGTACAAGGAGACAAGGATGGATCAATTCGCATTCTTCTGCATGCTGACCTCCAGTTGAACCAGCACCATTTGTTGAAAAGGCTATCTTTTTTCCATTGGATGTTTTCAGCCCCTTTGTCGAGGATCAAGTGGCCATAGGTGTGTGGGTTCATTTCTGGATCTTCAATCCTGTTCCATTGATCTGCCTGCCTGCCACTGTACCAATACCATGCAGTTTTTAACACTATTGCTCTGTAGTATTGCTTGAGGTCAGGGATACTGATACCCCCAGAATTTCTTTTATTGTTGAGAATAGTTTTAGCTATCCTGGGTTTTTTTGTTATTCCAGATGAATTTGAGGATTGTTCTTTCTAACTCTGTGAAGAATTGAGTTGGGATTTTGATGGGTATTGCGTTGAATCAGGGGGAAAGTTCCTGAACAGAACACCAATAGCTTATGCTCTAAGATCAAGAATTGACAAATGGGACCTCATAAAATTACAAAGTTTCTGTAAGGCAAAGGACACCATCAAAAGGGCAAATCAGCAACCAACAAATTGGGAAAAGATCTTCACCAACCCTACGTCAGATAGAGGGCTAATATCCAATATATATAAAGAAGTCAAGAAGTTCGACTCCAGAAAACCAAATAACCCTGTTAAAAAATGGAATACAGAGTTAAACAAAGAATTCTCACCTGAAGAACTTCAGATGGTGGAGAAGCATCTTTAAAAATGCTCAACTTCATTAGTCATCAGGGAAATGCAAATCAAAACAACCCTGAGATTTCACCTTACACCAGTCAGAATGGCTAAGATTAAAAATTCAGGAGACAGCAGATGTTGGCGAGGATGTGGAGAAAGAGGAACACTCCTCCACTGCTGGTGGGGTTGCAAATTGGTACAACCACTCTGGAAATCAGTCTGGCGGTTCCTCCAAAAACTGGGCACCTCACTTCCAGAAGATCCTGCTATACCACTCCTGGGCATATACCCAGAAGATTCCCCAGCATGTAATAAGGATACATGTTCCACTGTGTTCATAGCAGCCCTGTTTATAATTGCCAGAAGCTGGAAAGAACCCAGGTATCCCTCAACAGAAGAGTGGATGCAAAAAATGTAGTATATATACATGATGGAGTACTATTCAGTCATTAGAAACAATGAATTCACGAAATTCTTAGGCAAATGGATGGAGCTGGAGAACATCATACTAAGTGAGGTAACCCAGACTCAAAAGATGAATCATGGTATGCACTCACTAATAAGTGGATATTAACCTAGAAAACTGGAATACCCAAAACATAATCCACACATCAAATGAGGTACAAGAAGAACGGAGGAGTGGCCCCTTGTTCTGGAAAGACTCAGTGAAGCAGTATAGGGCAAAACCAGAACAGGGAAGTGGGAAGGGTTGGGTGGGAAAACCACGGGAGGGAAGGGGGCTGATGGGACTTTCGGGGAGTGGGGGTCTAGAAAAGGGGAAATCATTTGAAATGTAAATAAAAATATATCGAATAAAAAAAAGGGGAAAAAAAACGTTGGGGAGTTGGCCTCTTCTTCCACCTTGTTGATTCTGGGCTTCTCCTATTGCTCCGCCTATCCAGACTAACTGCAAGCACCCAAAAAATTAAAAAAAAGAAAGAAAGAAAGAAAGAAAGAAAGAAAGAAAGAAAGAAAGAAAGAAAGAAAGAAAGAAAGAAAGAAAGAAAGAAAGAAAAAGAAAGGAGAGGGCCTCCAAGACACAGCAACAGAGCACAGCAAAACAAGGCACATATGAGGGGGTGAAAGCCTTCCTGCTGAGCTCCTTTCGCACCCCAGGAGAAAGCTTCTCTTTCATAGATCTCACATCTTTAGCAGACACTGCAGCTCTGGTGGCCCCTTTACCTTTTTGCCATACTCACTCTAATTTCCTTGCCTAATTTTGTGATTTTCTTAACCTGTTTCTCCTCTACTATTCAATGCTAATGTTTCACTGTAAATATGTCTAAAAAACAATGAGAGACAGCAATGCTTTGGCCCACATATACTGTCTTGAAATTTCCTCCGCCAAACAAATAGTGGGTTTCTTTGACATCAAGTCTTATTCAATATTTCAAAAGAGTTATAAAATATTGCCACGTTTTGGCAAGAATTTTGGTAACATGAATGGACTCTAGTACAAAACCCAGTGTCCTATCTGATGTGCTGTGAGCTCAGTCTTTACTACTAACACTCCTAGTTTTCTCAGCTCTCACCACAATGGCTGATTAAGCTCTGCTTATAGCATTCTATGACATCTCTAACCCGCTCCTCAAATCCTTTCAACATTTCTCCCACATGTTGTTTCCTCAGGTCTATCACATGGTCATCTTGATCATAGCAACAACTCCATTTTACTGAAACCAGTTCTTGGCATTTGCTGTTTGTTTCACCATAACCATAATATCTAATAGAGACAACTCAGGAGAGAAAAGAGAGAGAGAGAGATAACCTTCAAATTCCCACCTCTAGAGACACCTGTTCATGCTAGCTAAACCCAACATTTTAATTGCTCTGTCGCTTTCAAAATAATGCCACACCTTGTTTATATTAGGGTTCTTTATTGGAATAAAGTAGAGAGAACAATACACGTCCTAGAAGGAGAGTTAGTGGATTGTCTTATACAACAGTGGCTGGCAATCCAGCAACGGCTGTCTATACATCAGAGAGACTAGAACCCAGCAGGTGCTCCATCCAGGAAGTTGATGCTTCAGTAGTCACCATCTGGAGAACCCAGCAGGTGCTCCATCCATGAAGTCAATGCTCTAGTGGTCAGCATCTGGTGGTAAAGACCTGCCAGTTCAGAAGCTAGACTCTGACATCAGTGAGGGATGGGGTAGCAGCAGCAGTGACGACACAACACACTCCCCAGTAAACATGAGCATTATAAGCAGCAGCAACCCTGTTCCTCCTTCTCATGTATGGGCTGTCCCTGGAAGACGGTGCCCCTGCTAGGAAGTCTCTTCAGTTCATCTTTGAAACTATCCTCACACACCAGCCCAGAGACATGTCTCTTAGTTGATTCCACACCCAATGAGGTTGACAATCAAATTTAACCATCCCACTGGGGAGCATGCACACAATTCATGCACCTCAGGGACAGTCTAAAGTCATACAGGACATTCTGATCAACACTACTGGTGATAGGAAAAGTAATCTGGAAATTTATCTTCCTGTGTTACTGAAAACAAGGCAGATCCCAGTGATTGACACTTGTAGTTCCTGGTCCACAGGAACCTGAGTCAGGCGTGTCACTTGAGCCCAGGACTTCAAGGCCATCGTGAGTGAATATAAAGCCAGAGAGAGAGAGAGAACGGGGCTTAAGAGCACTGTCTTTTCTTACAGTGGACCCAGGTTCATTACCATGACCAGCATGGAAGCTAGTAACATCTGTAACTCCAGTCCTATGAGATCTTCTGCCCTCATCTCGACTCTGCGAGTACTGCACCAGAGCAGCATATAGACATACCTGTGGACAAAACACCTATCCACATGAAATAAAATGAAAAAGATCGAATAAAATAACTGATCAATTAATTTAAAAGGAAGAGGAAATATAGAAGGGTGAGGACAGTCTTCTTACACGTTTACTATCAAGAAACAGTCTGTTATCTACATTCTTCAATGTGAAGGTTCAAAACTTATAAAAGCTAGTTCACAACTTAAAATGAGTGCTGTAGTATGCTTTATATATTATAATGTCACTTTAAAAAGGAATCATTCATTAGTCTGCCTTTCATTTTATGGTTGGAAAATTTAAAAATGAGTATCATCATTGGGATATTATTATACTATCACTTCCAATGATAAACAGAAGCCATATTTGATGTTAAGAGCAAAATTGAGTTTCATTCAAAACTTAAAGTATCAGTGCTGATGTACACTTCAAAATGACCCCAGATATGGTCTCTATTGTGTCCTCACAATTTCCCTGATCTCCTCTCTCAGATTCACAAGATTTATACTCTGCTTCTTTTTCAGTACTTATAATGGAAATAAATCACATAGAAAGGTATAGAGCGGCTGACTTGCTGTTCTGTACAGTGATTGATTTTTTCAAATTGAAGGAACATTAAAGAAAATTTACTCTCCCTTTCATCAACTACAAGTAAATAAATAAATAAATAAATAAATAAATAAATAAATAAATAGAATAATTTTTCAAATTGAAGGACCATTAAAGAAAAGTGACTCTCCCTTCCATCAACTATAAATAAATAAATAGATGAATGAATTAATGAATAAATAAATAAATAATAAGAAGGACACAAAGTTAGGCAGGAGCAATGTAGATCTGTGAGGATTTGAGGCAAGGAGCCTGAATGAGATCAAAATTCTTAAAGAATAAAAATATTTTTAAAGAAGGATTCTCTGCTATGCCATGGCTTTGAAATATGAACCAAGGAACAAGTGCATCAGCTGATGGTCACATGGGAGTTCCCCAGAAGCTGGAGGAGCACTGCTAGACATGAGAGATTGTACAGGGGAGAGCAGAACCTCCGCAAGGGACACCGTGCCTGCAGCCCAGCTTGTGTCTCTGGAACTGAAAACCCTGAGGGAAGTTGCCAACCTCTCCCGTTCTATGGCTTGCTTTCTGCTGCACAAGTTCCAAGCCAGCCTGGACAATGTCTGCAGCTCAGACACCCTTTTGACCCCCCACCCTTTCCTCATGCCCTTATGATCTTCCAGCCTGAGTGAGTCCACTTTAGTAAGTCCGGACAAGAGGGATGATTTTACAAAAGGCACAAAGAATTATTTTGCTGAGGAAGGAAGCACGGGAGTTGATCATGCCCATATCAACTCAAGATGTGGACAACTCAAGATACGTCCATATCATATCATAACAAGAGATCTAGGGAGAGCACTACAAAGGGGACCCACAAAGCAGACCGGATCCACACACACAGGGTTCACACAGCGAACTGAGTACATGACCAAGGAAAGTCCGAAAGTTCAAAGCCTGTGAGAATCTTCTGGAGTTTGAAACAGAATGACTCTACCCAGGGAACAGGTACCAGAAAGGTCTTTATGTCAAGGAGCAGGTCCCCCGAGGAATATCAACGGCAAGGCAACCACATCGACAGGGCTGAGTTATGCATCCCACAAAGTCTGAAAGAACCACGAGGACACCCCCGAGGCTTAGGCTGACCTTCAGGTCACACCAACTGAAGCAACATAAAAAAAAATTAACGGCTACATCCTAATTGAGTTTCCTTGGTTACAGCTGGAAATCTCCAATGTATTTTTTTTTCTGTTCAAGCAGATAGGGTTCACAATGGAAAATGAAACATAATTATCCTATTACTATAATTTAGAATTAGGACTCATGCATAGTCCAACAGCCACCACCTCAGTCAATACTCAAAGCAGTGAGTCTATTTAAACCATTATGTAAACCGTGGAAGGGAATGCTTCCCAGCTGTCCTCATGGATGCTGGGAACCACAGATTTGTGCTAGGTGCTGATCATCCGTAGGCTCTGCTAGCTTCTAAGTCTTAAATTACTAATTTCTGCAAAGACTGGGGAGCTGGCTGTTCTGGTGTCTCTGACACCTTCTCTAAAACTGACATATGAGGTGAGTCTCTCATCATGCAACCCAATGAGCCTTTAACATATGTCCTCATTTGCTTTCTGTTGCTGTGGTAAAAAATTCTAACCAAAAGCAGCTTTGTAGAAGAGCCTTATTTCACCTTTTTTAAATTAATTTTTATTTTTTACTTATTCACTTTACATCCCAATCACTGCCCTCCTCCCCATCACCCTCCCCCTACACACACACACACATACACACAATCCTTCCCCCATCCTCCATTCTGCTGACTGGGTGGGGCCCCCTGGGAATCCCCCTATCCTGGCATTTCAAGTCTCTATGAGACTAGGCGTTTCTTCTCTTACTGAGTTAATGACTTGACTTTAGGTGCTGTGCAGATCAATTTTGTCACACTAACCTTGGGACTCATCTATGAATCATTTGCTTGATTAGTTATTGATTTGAGATGGCCCAGTCCACCATAGGCAGTACCACCCCTAGGAAGATAGACCTGGGTTGAATAAGAAAAGTTGCTGGACAAACCATCAAGAACAAGCCAGTATGCAACATTCCTCCATTGTCTCTGCTTTAGTTCTTGACTTCAGGTTCCTGCTTCTGTCCCTGTCTTGTCTTCCCTCCATGCCAGAATTTGATCAGGACATGTAAATCCAACAAACCCTTTTCCCCAAGTTGCTTTTGGTCATGGTGTTTATCACAGCAGCAGAAAGCAACCCAAGACAGTACCTTTATGGGTGAGTAATGAGCACTTCTGTGGGTTCCATCTGTTTGTTTGTTTGTTTGTTTGTTTGTTTGTTTTGGTAGGAAAGCTAACAGCTGGTGCATCTGAAGGAATTAGATTCATGTCCCTCCACAAGGAGAGCTTCCCTTTCTGGTGATCTCACGCCTGGATCCCTGCTGACAAGGGTGGATATACAGTAAGAGGCTGCACCAAGATTTTTCAGAAGGCCTGCAGTGTATTTATCTGATTCACTGAGGTCTTGAATATGTGCAATTCAACTTAACTTTACCCACCATGCACGAAAGACACCCCACCTCCAGCCAGCACTGCCAAGTTGTGATTTATAACTCCAGGAGAAAGCTCATCTTGAAGACAGGGATGGTAAGCAGCAGCTGTAATCATGCACTGGCCATGGAGATAAAGCTATTTTTTTTTCCTCTGCCCTTTCTCATTTTGTTTCTCCAAACACAGAATCTATTTTACAAACTGTGTGCTAAGGACAGTAGCTTACACTCCAGACTACTTCCAGAGAAGGGACCAAGGTAGTTAGAAACCCTGGGAAAATATCATAAATGATGGTGCAGAACCCATTCTAACTCCATGTGCAAAATTGCAAAGGTTCCAAACATACCCTACATTGCAGGTCTGAACAGTGTGTGCAGCACAGGAAAGGCTTGGCTGGTCATGGTGCTACTGTACCATACGGAAAGCAGTCTGTGGAACTAAGGCAGGCCACCTCTGCAGCTGCTTGTGGTTGTCCCCTAAAAGGGTGACCCAGGCCCTGGACAAAGTCTTCAAAATCAAAATCAATACCGAAAAAGAGTGCTGCATTAGAATTTTCCATGACGCAGAACCAGTAGGAAAAATTTTAAAATGTCATAAAATAATCAGAACAAAAAGAAGAAAAAGAAAGTAAAACAGAATACATGAATAAAACTTGTGTGAAACAGAAAAATTACAAAATAGTGGATCTGAACACATTCATTCTAATAGTTAGATCAATATAAATCATCCAAGCACAGTATATGAGTGAGAAGATTCCATTAAGGAAACAAGATTCAACAATATCGATTTTAAGAAAACTTATTTTGATATAATGACTCAGCTCTATTAGAGGTACAAGGGAGTCAGATGCCCACCATGAAAACAGAAATGAAAAGAAGAAGAAAATGCCAGCATGGCTCTTATGCAAAGAGAACACAACACAGAGGATTGATCTGGATGTAGAGAAATACCGAGTAAAAGTTGGGTGGTCAGTCTTAGAGGGGAATAGGGAGTGGGCCTCGGGATCAGGTGTGGGGAAGCAGACAGGGCCAGAGGACCAGGAGAATGAATGGAAATCTGCAGCTGGCAAAGATTGGGGATGTGGGGCATCTTGAGGATGTGCCAGAGTTATGGGAGGGGGGAGGCTCCCACAAATCACTGGGGGTGACCTCAGCTGAGATTCACAGCAGTGGGAATAAGGAACCTGAAGAGGCCCCCTCCTGGAGCCAGGCAGGAACAATAGCGACAACAACCCACCCACCAAACTTTTGACCCAAAATTTATTCTGTCAACAAGAAATGCAGGAACAAAGTCACACACACACACACACACACACAGAGGAACCAGCAGCCTCATGAAAATAGATACAATCGCAATCAATGAAATACTGAACTCAGTTCTCTAGAAGCAGGTTTGTACATAACAATCAATGAGCTCACCTCAGAAACGCAAAACCATTTAATATTTAAATATTAGTACTTATTAAATGTCACTATTTCAAGGGACTAGAAAAGATCTCATGATCATCTCCATAGACAGAGGCGATAACATTTGGCAAAATCCAGCATCTATTTATGATTTTTTTTTTTACAAAAAGTCAAGCAAGCAGGGATGAATAAAGGAAATACTTCTAATAGCTTCTAACATAAAAAAGATATCTACAAAGAGAACTGTGATACACTCAATAGTTAATCTAAAAGCAGGGATGAGCGGAGGATGCCTATGTGTCCATGTATGAGTGCCAGGAGCTTGCCAGAGCATTGGTTCTCTCTAGAAGCCATTCTATGGGGGCAAACTGTCAACTGGGAGCCAAAACTTAGTTTTGTAAGAGTAAAGGTTGCTTAGTTTTAATAATATTTCCTCTCCTTGATTCCTCATTATTCTGGGGCCAGAAGCTGATAATTTCAGATGAGTTAGCACCTGTTGCTTAGCAGGGGGGATTGAGTAAAAGATTTATTGCCAGTGCTCCCTTCTCTAGCCAGGCAGCCAGGAGCTCCTCATGACCAGGCTGGTTAACTCTTTGTGAACCAGAAAAGAAAGAAGGAATCACTCACAGAGAAAACACACATATAGGATCAAGTGGAGAAAGGCTACTTCACTACATTTGTATGTATGTATGTATGTATGTATGTATGTATGTATGTATGCATGGATGGATGGAGGGATGGGTGGATGGATGGATGGATGGATGGATGGATGGGTGGGTGGATGGATGGATGGATGGATGGATGGATGGATGGATGGATGCATGGATGGATGGATGGATGGATGGATGGGTGGGTGGGTGGGTGGGGCAGGGATACCCAAGCCGACAGTGCATCATCTTCATTTCTTTTCTCTGGCCTTTTTATAGATAAATGTTCTTAGAAAATTACCTCATAGACAAAATGTTACATAAAAATGGGAGTTACAAAAGGATGTTGATACTAAGTTCAAAGCAGTGTTTCATTCTATATGCTCATTATATTCAGCAACAGTTTTATATGGCCTTGCCTTATCATAGTGCACTCCTGTGGCCTCATCCTTGCCCCTGAATGCTTTTCCTTAGATCACAAAGCCTTTTTGTGCTTTGTGTTTGCTCCAAGCCTGTATCTCCTTTTGGTGTAGTATGAAGGCTTGTCCTATGCTCTTATTATGCAGCCTTTGCTTACCATTCTGAGTGGGCACAGTGCATTCTTGATTGTAACCTTATTACATCTTTCCAGCAAAACAACTAAAACCATCTATTAAAGCTTTCTTCCTAAGATTATTTTAATCAAATAAGGAGCTCTATAAAATCAGTAATTCATCCAAACATCATTAATTCATAAAAGTCCATCTTTACAGGAATGAAAGTTCATCTTTGCAGGAAGTCTGCTCAATAGTGTGGGCTAAGGCCTGGGAATCTGTAGTTTACAGGAAAGGCATATCAGCTGCAAGAAGCCATTCTGAGATGAAGTCTCTCAGGGCCTTGCCTCCCAGAGCTCACCCATCTGAGTCCATGCAAAAAGATGGGCCACCTGCTAGCCTTAGCCTTTCCTAGATGACCCAGACATAAGACTTACATACGACCTCGTACTGAAAAATCTAACAACTAGAGTAGTACAAGAGAAATAAAAGGAGTATATACAAGAGAAAGAAAAGCTGTCTATGCTAACACATGGCATGATGGTCTACATGGAAAGTCTGATGGAAATTGTTTTTCAAAAGAATAAATGTTTCAAGTTTAATTCCAGAGAACACACAAAGACCTTCTTAAAGCCAAATAGAAAGTCTGTATTGCTGGCCAGCAGATCCACAGGAAACTTTGACAAATCATGTAGCCCTGACCCTCACTGTTCTTTGGCTTTCACGCAATGAAACCACATCCTGGTTGACACACTTTGCTTAGAAAGAAGTTAGCAAGAAGCAAAACTACAGTAGCCAAAAAAGCAAAGTGAGTCCTATCCAGGATCCTGGAACTATGGATTAGGCCTTTGACAAATTAGGCCTTGTTCCCATTTTGACAGATGTTGTGGCCTACATGGTAGGTTCTAAGGTCAGATTGGCATCTCCAATGTAGCATCAGTTGGGCAGAGGTCTGGGGGCCTATTACAAAGTAACTGAATACTGCAAAGTTGTAGAATCCACCAAGTATTACTGATGACAGCAAACCTAAAGACCATTTGTCCCCAGGAAAAATGCAGAGTAAAGCCATAATGTAAAAATATGTTCCCATTGACCAGTCTAAACAAAACAAAGCAAAATTCTTACCTCAAAAGATACACAACTAGATCCATCATGCAATGGTGGTAGGAAGGGCAAAATGAGCCACCATTCCAGACAGTAACTCACTAGGAAACTTAATCCAGGAAAGTTATTATTAGATACTGCTACCCACCAATAAATGAAAATCTATGCACACATGTGGACTCCTGAACACACAGGGTGATTATTTATGTGGCTTTAAAGCTCCACAGTTCTTATAACATGTGTGTAAAAAACACAGACTTATCAGCTCCTGAATCCAGTTAATCTACCACATTTTATGACGTGTGTATGTGTGTGTGTGTGTGTGTGTGTGTGTGTGTGTGTGTGTGTGTGTGTTTGGTATAAACTGAGTGGTGTGTGCATGCACACATGAGTGCAGGTCAGACAAGGTCTATGTCCAGTAGCCTCTTCAGTCACTCCACACCTCTTTTTTGAGGCAATATCTCTCACTGAGCCTGAAATTCACCACCTTGACTTGACTTGAGAGCCACCTGCCCCAGGATACAATTGTCTCTGTCCCTGTACCCAATGCTGAGATTTACAGATATCATCACAGCTGGCTTTTACAAAGGTGCTGGGGTTCTGAGCTCAAGTGCTCATGCTTGTGAGGCAGGCATTTTACTGACCAGCCCATCCCCCAAATCTCATCTTTCTTCTCAACATAAAGCACACTGTTAGAGTTTTGAGACATTTTAAATATTTGAATAATGCTGTAAATGAGTAAGATAAAATCCTTTCAAGGGGACTCTATAGGAAAGATCCTATAGTGGCACCTGCAAGCTTGGGAACATGAATTGGGACAAAGAGAAGGTCAATTTCAAGGTCATAGAAGACACCTGACAGTAACACAAACCTTGCCAGGAGTTCTAATTCTGTTACTTTACTTTTACTATGTCTAAAAGTTCCAGACAATTGAGAGCATAAATACAAATTACACTGATGAAAAATAAGAACTTGGACAAGCAACCTCTGTAGTACATGCTCTATTCATCCAGAATTGGTCCTGTGAAGGCTCAATGCCCCAGTGTAGAGGAATGCCAGGGTGGGGAGGCTGGAATGGGTGGGTCAGTGGGGGAACACCCTCATAGAACCTGGGAAAGACGGGATGGGATAGGTGGTTTTCAGAGGAGGGGGACTTGGAAAGGGGATAACATTTAAAATGTAAATAAAGAAAATATCCAATTAAAAAATTTTTTTAAAAACATTAAAAAAAAGAAATTGAAAAAAGCTCCTTTGTTGTTATCTGGTTGTATGTGTGTGTTCATGTATGTGAGTGTGTGTGTGAGTGTGTGTGTGTACACGATCTGTTCAGAATTTATTGCTAGGCCCTAATTTGTGAGTAGCCAAGATTCAAGCAACACAAGGCTATGCAGTATAGGCTGCTGCTGGCTAGTGACACTGTCCAATGCCTTGTGAAGATGACACCATTCTTGGCAGTGCCACATCAAGTTTGCTACCTTTTAATCAAATGGTAACACCTGAACTCATTACTGTTGGGTGATGGAAGATGTGTTATGGTACGGTGATAGTGGCTGAGATCTTCTGGACACCTTACAAGGGATATTCACATATAAGTCTTGGAAATGAGTATTTTATATCAAATAAAAGATTGGTTGGCATATAATTAAGAAAAGAAATTGAAAACAGACCAAAATAAGTCCAATTTGTAAGCCACGGGGTTAATTAGAGCTATTTACAGGAATTTGAATCAGGGGTTACTTACAAGAAGAAAAAACCCTCAGAGATAGCTACATCTCCAAAAGCCAGGCCAAGCATGAGTGACAGCTCATGAAATATGGAAACAGGGAGCTCACTTGCCATACAACTATCAGGCAACTGCAAATGTTGGAGAATACCTCATCCAAGCAGTTGTTAGTCTGAGCCTCTTCCCAGAGAGCTTATCTAGTCTCTGCCTCTTCTAGGCAGGTGACTGGCTTGAAGTCACCTCTCATAATTTTTTACTGCTTATATAACCTTAGGGAATGAGGAATCTAGTGAATATGGTCAGTTTCAGGGACTTCCTGAACTTCTTGAGTTGTTTACTTCCTGAGTTTAAGGAATATCCATCCAGGATGCAATATTCCACATCATTTTAGAACATCCTGAATACTAAGGCACTCCCCTCCAAGACGGTTGTTTTATCTCAGGAGAACTTACTATACAACACTGAGCAGAATCATCTCTAGACTAGGATTCCTCTACCTCTGCATTCTAAAATCCCCTCTCAACAAACTCCAGCATCTCAGTCCTCATCACCAACCTTAGCTGATTTCTGCAGCTGCTTTTTATTAAGAAGACTGACTTCTATCCTGGAAGAAAACATCTTAACCAAATAGCCTACACTTCCTCCTCCTTTCAGGGTGATCACCTCTCTTGCTATGCTTCATGAAGTCAGCCCACACACACACACCCTTGCTCTCTGTCTCTGTGTGTGTGTGTGTGTGTGTGTGTGAGTGTGTGTATGTGCATGTGTGTGTGTGTCTGTCTATCTCCACCTCTACCTCTACCTCTACCTCTACCTCAGTTCCCTAGCTTCTACAGTAGCTCTGATCTCTCATTCTAATGGATACTTTCCCTTGAACAGCATTGCTTTGAGTCTCTTTGGTGTTTCCTTTCTTCACACAGGGAACTCTACCTCCTTCCACAAGAAAATGCACACATGAGAAACAATCCTGTTCACCCCAAATTCCCTCGCCATTGCTGACCATTCTTCCTCACTTCTCAAGAAACCCATGAACTTTCCTATGCTTGTGGGTCCTCATTCCACCCCTGCACTGCCATTTGGGTGGGGAAACCATGAAATGTGGGAAGTGCTTGACTGGCTCTCCCCAGCAGAGCCAGAAAATAGATACGCACAGACTTCTCAGGGTAAGCCTGAGAATAAATATGTTTTGTGGGGAGGAATGTCTGGGAAGGGAAGCTTATTAGCTAACCCTCAGGGCCTCTAGGTACCTCATTAGCATGGAGAACTGATTTGGGCTACATGACATATGTGGGGAGTGTGACACATACTCTAGGCCAGGAATCTGGCAGGGAGCCGAGAGCTGCCTGCCTCGTCTTAGGTGTACACCCACTGAGCTGATCTCTATCCTACCACGCTTCCTGGCATGGTTTACTGTCCCACATAAGCTCACTTCCCCTGATTCCCCTCCCATTCCTTCAAAACTGCATTCCTGTCTTAGAATTTATGCACAACTCAAGATTAGTGATGTCTGCTGTGTTGCTGCCTTCTCGCTCATGCCCCTGTAGGCAGCACTGCTCTGCTCCACTCTGCTCCCTAATCCACTGCTGCTTATGTTCCTTCTTTGTCACCTGATTCAGAAGGCATGGTGTTCAGGATGCCCAGTCTGAATGATCTCTCAGAGCACACACCATCTTGCTGGTTGTGCCCCATCCCCGACTTCTGTACATGGCTGGCTAACAGCTCACTGATGTGTGTCCTCTTAAGAGTTCTGCCCTCATACCTAGGTACCAGTCTTGCATATCCACCTAGCTGCCAGGAACACTTCATTGGATTCGTAATAGCTACCTCTTGGAAAACACAAAGTCAAATTTCAGTGTTTTCATTTTCCCACCTCTAAATGATAGATATTTCTTTGGGGTGGTGATCTTAGATTCATTATTGAATACTTATTCCCATGGTCTCTACCATATCTTTCTTTGAACCTATGTCAACTCTCCCCTCTAATGCATGGTTAATTGATTTATTTTATTGTCTGTCTCACTGTTATAAATCAAGTTCCATGGAGGGTAGAGGAAAGTATCTACTGTGTTGAAGGGTGGTATTTATAGCACTAGACAGACATCCACCAAATACTTACAAAATCAACAAACTGTCACACAGGAAGGAAAATCCCAAGACCACGATTGGGAACACAACTAGACTGTGGCAGGTAAGAGAGACAATTGATCCCAAGAGTTAGCTCTGAGGCATCCTGCCACACAAATTGGTCTAAGCAATGACATGGGCAGTCCTGTAGTAAGCCACCTTTTGTTCATCTCTATTACAAGATGGCGCTGGCCAGATGCAGCTCCCTGGTAGTAAATTACTTTAGTGCATGCGCAGTGTGCTGTATTTGTTATCACACTTACATGCTAATGAAGAATTCACTTATTTCACCAATTAGGAAGCAGCACACTATCTCTCTATGGCAGACTGGGCTGAGTAGGCTATATAAGGTCAGGCAGGGAAAGGGCTGGGGGCCGCCAAAAGAAGACATAAGCTTTGTTCAAGGGCCACCAAATGCCACACCCAACCTCGCTGGCAAGGAAGACGCAACCAGGGAGTTTCTTCCTTCTTGCAGTTTATTTTGGGAACCTTGAATCAAATCTGTGTTGGGGATGGGGTAGACTTCTCATCAGAAGCTGAGCAAGTAAGACAAGAATGAACAAAGCATTGGAAACAATGAAGAAAACACTACCAATACAGAATGATGTACCCAGGTTATCCCTAAAATATGGCATAAATACTTGGCTGGTCAATCAAAGAAATGCACATCTGCCAGCCATGGAATTCTTCAGGGGGAAAGCAAAATTGTATCAGTCAGAAACTTGGAATTTGCATGAAGAAAATGAGAATTGTAGAGAGGTGATGGATGTGAATTACACTGTTCTTTGTGTGCATTCACAAAGAATATAAATGAGCAAAATCAGTGATGTCCCATGAATGAGAGAGAAGAGAACCAATTGCCCCAGCAACGCAGAGCGCAGTGTGTTCTCACCCGATGGCAGGTTCATCAGACCTTTAAGTGATATTAAGCACCAGAAAAAATCACTGGAAAGATTTTCAAATAAGCATAAATGATATACCAAGATGGGAAATAAATGTAATCATATGAGATATATAATTAAAGCTTGAGAAAGCAGCAAAGAGGTATGTGATAGATATGGAAAAACACAACCAAAGGAATAAATGGTAAACCAGTAAGCAAGACTTGTCCAAGTTACCTGTGAGAGACTGCCAGAGACAGAGCAATGTGTTGACTCACTTTTGTAACCCCAACACTTGAGAGGCTGAAACAGGAGCATTACCGCAAGTTCTGAGCCTGCCTGGTCTGCTCAGCAAGTTCCAAGCCAGCCTGAGCTCCAGCATAAACTCCTGTCTCAAGGGTTGGTGCCCTTGTGAGGCACTTGAAGTCGTGTTTTACCTTGACCATGGAATGGACAAGCTCTCAGTTTGAGAGTGAGGTAGGGCATACCATATTTCCTCATAAAATATGACAAATGCTTTAATTTATAGATAAGGATATAACCAGATCAGTATCCAATTGCAGTATAGTGTACATTAAGTCTTTTTTGTTGTTTTAATTGTTTTTGCCTGAGGAGTCACGATCATGTGAGTTGATGAGATACAATTATGTCAACAGGCAGATATGCAAGACAGGGAGCCTTACTAAATGAACATACCCATCACACCCATCACACCCACCACAGACATCATACCCATCACATCCAATATACCCATCACAGTCACCATACCCACCACACAAGCATAACCAACACACCCTTCACACCTACTACACCCAATATACCCATCAATCCCCATCACATCCACCACACCCATCCCACCCACCAAACCCAATATACCCATCACAGCCACATACCCACCCATCATATCTGTATATACTTGCTATATACAGGAGACAGTCGGGTCTCCTGTCAGTTCTAGCTATGTGTCCTTACTGACTTCAGACTTTTCAAGATCCTGGAGAATTCAAAACCTATCCCCCACTGTCGCCTACTGTGTGCCATTGAATGAACAATTGGTGCCCTCTCTCCATACCCCATCTCCCATCCCAGTTGACTGCCTTCCTGCTTTCGGCTTGAGGGAATGCACCGGATCCTAAGTCTTGGTGAGAATGTGTATGCTCCAGCATTCTAAATCTGCTTTGTTCACGGAACATTCCCCTTATCTTACTTCCATACTCCCATGCTGTGACAGATGGCAGCAATCTTTGTGTTTGAGGGCTGGAGGCCCTTCGGTTCAGTAGCTAAGCCACCACTGTTCTCTATGCTTTCTACCCTTAATGCTGGTCAATAGGGTATTTCTGTATCTTGGTAGTAGCTTATTTCCATATGTTTTTATCTACTCCTTGGTCATTTCACTGCAAGGTGGAATTGTGGTGTCACACACAGATTTATTTTGGGATTTAGAGGAAGCCCCATGCCATAACCCATAATAACTGTGCTGATCTGCATTCTCATTGGTAGTTCTCCACATTCTCCTCCACAATGATCTTTTGTCTCGGTGATTGAAGCCATTCTAAAAGGTATTCAGTGATATCCTGATTATTTCTGAGGCTATGTATTATACCATGTATATATTTACCATTCGTATGTTCCAGATACGTATTTATTTAGGCTCCTTGCCCATTTATAATCAAGATATGTATTTTACGGTTCCGTTTGTCTTATTTTATTCTTTATACATTTTGTGTGCAAATCCTGGTCAGGTCTGTGGTTTGCAAATTGTTTGTCCCATGCTGTAGGCCCTTTGTTGTGCCATTTCTGGCCTTGGCTTTCAGAAGATTTTCCATTTGATGTCACAGCGCAGCCACAAGCATCTTGAGCAAAAAGAGAAAAATGGAAGCCAACACATTCCTCAATTTCAAAATATACTGTGGAGCTCCAGTATCTAAACATCAAGGAGCTGGAATACACACACACACACACACACAGAGAGAGAGAGAGAGAGAGAGAGAGAGAGAGAGAGAGAGAGAGAGAGAGAGAGAGGGAGGGAGGGAGAGGGAGGAGGGATAGAGGAAGAAGAGAGAGATGGGGGGAGAAGGGAGGGAGGGAGGGAGAGGGATGGAGGGAGGGAGAACTCTGAAACCACATAAAAAGTGCAGAATTGAACCCACATAAATTTTTGTCAATTGTTTTTAACAAAAAGCCAGAAAGATGCTGTGGGGAAAGGGGGAAAGGGAGAAAGGACAGCCTCTTCCACAAATGATGGAAAAGCCAACCTTCCCCATTGTTGTCCTATTTTGTTGGGTTCTTATAAGTCTACCTCCTTCTCAGCCCTTATTCTACCCTTCCGATCCCCAATACTAGGTAAGAGAGAACAAAGGTTAGAGAGGAAAGGGGCATATACAGGCTACTTCCTTCTTGTAAGGGTCATCAGGTCCCCTGGGAGCAAGGCTAATCTTTGTCACCAGAATATCTATCACTCCAGCACTCCAGCAAACCATCAAACCATCAATATCAAAAGCAACAGCAAACACAGCAGCAGGGGGAGCAGCAGCTGTCATAAGCCTTGCCCCCCTTTATACTCTCTCCAGAGTCCCCAGAATAAAGCTACCTGCATCCCTGCATTGGGCAAAGATCATGCCCCTGCAGTGCACATAGCAAATCATAATCATTTGCTGTGAAGCAACCTGTGACCCCACGCCTTGAATTAAAATGAAAACATAATCACAAAGCATAACTATATTTTAAGAAACCAAATGTCTCGCTACACCTCCTAAAGACGCCCGTGTCATGTGTGCAGATGGCTTCTGAACTGAAAAGCTTTCCTTTACTGAAGTTTGCATGGTCTGGATGCCAACTACTATAGTCGAGGGAGGCATTCCCTTGAATAAACTGAAATTTTTATTCTTAAGATGACATGGATTTTTTTCATCAGCCTTGGAAGGCCAATGGATCGTGTGGCATCTTAGCTAGGGTTTTATTTTGGTGAAGAGAAACCATAACCACAATAACTCTCACAAGGAAAATATTTCATTGGGGCTGGTTACAGGTTCTCGGACTATGTCCATTATCATCATGACGGGAGGCAGGGTGGCATGCAGGCAGACACACTGCTGGAGATGGAGCTGAGAGTTCCTCATCTGGATCATCAGGCAGCAAGGAGAAAAAGACACAGGCTTGAGCATGTGAAACCTAGAGGAAGAGCAAAGCCCACCTCTAGTGACCTGTTTTCTCAAACAAGTCACCTACTCCATACCTACTCCAACAAGGCTACACTTTCTAATAGTATCACTCCCTGGAGATCAAGTATTCAAATACATAGGTCATTGGGGATCATCCTTATTCAAACCACCACACATGGAATTACTGAAAAGCAATTTGTTGACTCTCTCATTTTACAGACTCGTGCTACAAGCCCAGTTAGCACATCTCCCACTTCATGATCAACATGCTGTTGTCTATGAAGATAATCTGAGCCCAGGCAGGATTCAGGCACAATAATGGGCACCTTCTGTGAGGTCACCTGCTCCCTGACTTGCTGTCTGTATGTTCTCCCTCCTGACCATACACTGTGTTTGCTCCACATAGATGCAATGTGAGTTCTCAGAAAGCCATTTGACCTTCCCACGAGCACACATCTCTCATCCTGATGCTAACTGCTGATGAATTATCCTGTACCCAGCAGTCAGTGATGGACTAAAGAACTATTTCAGCTCAGTCACTATGAGGAAAAAGATGATCCTTGAAAGCTCCAGTCATCAGAGGTTTGTAAAACTGATGAATAGGTTATGTCAGCAACATCACTGGATGTGACTGTCACCATCACCTGCCAGAAGCAAGGATGGTTTACATGCATGAGAAGTTGAGTTCTGGCTTCACAGCTAACACCACACCAGTACCCTCTACTCACTGAGATTTGAGATGCTGTTGTTTAAAAGGGAGAGGACATTACATGGAGTCTGAATCCTCCATGGTGGGATGCCTTCACAGCCCTGTCTTCTCTAACAGCCTGGTTCGTTTGGCTGCGAAGGGATGACAGTGACAGCGTAACCTGGCATACCACCACTGCCTTCTGCCTGCACAGCAGACTATCAGCCTGATCATCTGATTTCTCCTTTCTCTCCTTTCCACTCACACTGAGGGTAGCCATGTCATCCCAACACTCTCCCCATTGGGATTGTTTTGGAGAAAACCTAATTTCCCTGGCTGTGTTCAGTCAAAGGTTAATGGATGATAAGGATCACAGATTGCACCTCCTCGGAAACCTACCCTGGAATGCAGACCCTGTGCAGGAATTTGAACCCAAATGATCTGCTCTGAGATCAACTATGGAAGGAAAACAGAAGGCATAGGGTGGCAGTGTGGAAGAGAAGAGCCGAGGGAAGGGCCGTTGTCACTGGGTAGGTGCTGGACTGCTCAGGGTGGCCCTCTGAGTTAGTGACTCAGTTATGGACACTAACCTGGGCTTCAGGCTATCTAAAAATGCCATAATCTTGGAAAGGGCAGCTCCCATGGATAGTAGAGGGATGAGGTCAAGCAAGCATCTCTCCATCCTAGGGAAAGAACCATGATAAGATCCAGGACACTCCTGCCTGTGAGCACCCTCCTCGAGAAAGAGCGTGATGTATTGAGTAGCATAGCAGTGACCAACATGCACCAGATCTCCAGCACAGTCTCATGGGAGACCTCAAGCCTTCACCTGCGAAGAGGTGACAAGAGAGTCAGGGGTAACCCTCTGTGATGTCTTCAGTTTCTCTACACACTCAACACTAAATGTTACAAATGTATCAGTTTTTAATTAGATGTAAGATTAGGCCTTTGTGTGTGATTCAAGTTGAATGTGCCTATGAACTTATACCACGATGCTTCCCATCTACCTCAGCCTGTGGTGGAGTAAGGGGCTAGGGTTAGGAAGGGAACTGTGTCAGGACACATTTGGTTTATAGCTGGCTAGCAGAAGCTGCCAGTATGGCTTCATTGTCCCCGGCCTTTTACACTTCGTTATTTTCTCTGAGCAAGGTAATGTGTGACTCAGCACAGCGCTGCCTCACAGAATCACTGTGTCCCATCATATAGAAAGCTTGGCAATGCTAAGCAAAGTCCACCTACTTATCACACTGATATGGCCTATCTGTGGCCTAGATTTTGTGGCTTCTTTGTAGCTGTATTTGATAGTATGCAGAGACCCCAGATGGTTGATAATCAGTCCTCTGTAAGGCATCAATGCTCAGCCCACCTTACTTGGGTGTAGGCATGGCTGGCCCTGGATGTATTGAATTTTCATAAAATAATTGGATAAAACCAAGGCATTGTTAGAATTGAATTAGCATGTTTTAAAAGACCATTTGAACAGAGAATTTCTGAAGAAAGAAAAATGTGTCCCTTTGTAGGAAAGCACGGCATACCACATGGATAACACAGGTGACCCTAGTAAGAAGGGAGAGCACCCTGCTCCTGTCAGGAAGACATGAGGGAATGCGGGTGGGTTCCTAAACATACAGGAGAAGGACCAAGGGACATGTCTGGCAGAGGCATGGCTTCTGCAATTGGTAGCATCTCTTAGCATTCTAGAACTCTACTAAGTCTAGAGCAAGGCACGTACACTGCAGGCTCATCTTGCTGCTGCCTCTGTAGCTCCAAGTTCTTCTGATTGATTTTTGCTGGCGACATCTTAAGTTAATTGGTCTGCAAAGGCAATTGCTTCTCACATTAATTATTTTCTCAGTGAGCAGCCAAATCTAATAAACTGGAACAGTTTATAAAATGAGACTGTTTAGATATGAATAATTGGAGCTTCGTTGGCCACGAGTTGCAGCTTTTCTCCTGTTTCCTGTCTTTTGCTGGTTCTGGGCCACTCGGAGGCACGTTTTTGTCTTTGCAAAGACTTGGGTGATAGTCTCAGGTGGACTCATGATTGAATGGCCTACCATATTGAGGCTGCCTTGTTTCAAGGTCACATATGCTGTGGTGGAGATTTATCTCACATCTTGACCAGAGGCTCAGTTAGCCCCACAGTGAGATGAAGGTTGGCTAGCATTGTGAGTGTCTGGTAGGAGGCTTGCATGTTCCAGGATGACACCCCAAGTTCTGTTCTCATAGAGATGTCATGGAAACCACCCACACATATGTTTTCCATTCTTTCTATGTTTTATAAGTTGGTGGCACGGACCAGGCACAATCAGCTTTATTGACAAGTCAATCCAAGATCTGTGTCTAGATACCATGCTCATAGACTAGGGAGATTCATCTTTTTATACAAAGTCTAGTCTTCCTTCAATGTTCAGCCATTCTTAGAAGGGCCATCCTTGCCTACACATCAAGAGAGTGTACTGGCTTGTTTTTTAGGTCAACTTGACACAAGCTGGAGTTACCACACAGAAAGAAGATTCAGATGAGGAAATGCTTCCATGAGATCCAGCTGTAAGTCATTTTCTCAATTAGTGATCAAGGGAGGAGGGCCCAGCCCATTGTGGGTGGTACCATCCTAGGCTGGTAGTCTTGGGTTCTGTAAGAACGCAAGCTGAGCAAGCCAGGGGAAGCAAACCAGTAAATAATATCCTTCCATGGCCTCTGCATGAGTTCCTGCTTCCTGACCTGCTTGAGTTCTAGTCCTGACTTCCTTTGGTGATGAACAGCAGTGTGGAAGTGTAAGCTGAGTAAACCCTTTTCTTCCCATTTTGTTTCTTGGTCATGATGTTTGTGCAGGAATAGAAATCCCAAGACAGAGGGCATGGATTGTAACCTGTAAGAGAAGCATTCCTCTCAGGACACTAAGAGCTCTTGATCTCACAGTCTCAGAGTCCTGGTACTTCTCAATCTGCTAATTGCCTGTCAAGGGTTAATAAGCCACCATGACAGCTGGCTGCTTCATGATCTGATGTACTCCACACAAAATTTATTTCCTTTCTGTACAGCACCTACTCCCACACCATGACTTGAGGAAGGAAGAAAGAGCTTCAGAGGGTCATTCACACACACCGCCCACTTCTCCCACAGTGTGCTGACACAAACAGGAAACACAAAACTGCGCATGTGGGTCATGTTATATGTCTCAGGTCTCCAGAAAGCTTCCAGCTATGGTTGTCATAGAGATCTGAGAATTGCCCTAGTCTGATTACTACCTATCATTCAGTGACTCTGAGTATTGGCCTAGAAAGTGTTCCAACAGATCTTTCCACTATGTAGAAAATGTCATTTCCAGTCTTGTATGGTGAGTTAGAACTTGAGTGTTGATTTCCACAGCCTCTGTTTAGGAAAAAAATGCTTTCCAAGTATGATTAAATCAAGGACATCAAAGAGAAACTCTTGTGATTATACTGAGTTACCTCAAATGCAGCTTTCAGTGTCCTTAGACAAAGAGGCAAGGAGGGAGAAGTCACCTGAAAATGGGAGAGGCCCCTTTCTCACTATAATCACATTACAGAGTAAAACCTTTAGGGGAGATTTTAAAGGAGGGTAGAATGTGTACATTGAAAGCTACAAAATACCTTGACAGAAACGACACAAACCTCAAGCAAGGAGAAGACACCTAGTGCTTGTGGGCTGGAGGACTGAGGCAGGCAAGGGCAGTTCTTCCTGAGCTCTTAATGATTGAGTGGTGTTCCTTCCTATCACAAGGAGGGAGGGTGTGCAGACTCACTGAAATGTTTGGGAGGAAGATAGAGGACAGAACAGTCCTGAAAAATACAAAAAAAAATTAGTTGTGTGCTATTGGTAGTCAAAAAATAAAATATTGAGGGGGCTGGAGAAATGATTCCACGGTTAAGAGCACTCACTGGCCGCCTAGAGAGTCCCAGTACTAACATCACACAGCTCAGAGGACCTGTTCTTCCAGTTCCAGGAGGTCTGATGCCCTCTTCTGGCCTCCAAGGGCATCTGCAGACATGTCTCACACACACACACACACACACAAATAAACATTATACAAACACAAGAGAGGCTTTAATACCCAGTGACAGATAACTAGAATTTTATCAATATGAGCAATAATAAAGAGAAACTAGACTTTAAAAAGAAAAAGAAGAGAACTGGAGTATTCATGTCTAACTAACATGGTAGGCTGAAAAAGTAGGGAAAAGGGAAATAATGAACAAACCAAATGTATTTAAAAAAATTTTCAGAAGAGCACTTCAGCCAAGCTGATAAACCTGAGAAACCCAAGCCAAGGCACACACAGTTATCAAAACTCTGAAAACAGCCAAGGAGAAAGCATCTGAAAAGAACCTAAAAAGAAAAAAACCTATAAAACAAAGAGAAAGCACCTGTTGAAATGTATAAATAGGATCTCCACATACATATCACCTGTCAATAAAAACCTGGTGACCAGTAAACTGAGGCAGGTTTAGAAGGTGGGTTATCTGGCAGAGAGAGGGGAACTCTAGAAGTATGTCAAAGACATGAGATTGACCCCAAAAACTGAGGAAGTTGGACACATGAAACTGATCAGAGGTAACCTGTCACATGGCAGACAGAGACTACAATACCTGGGTAATATAAATTACAAGCTAGTGGAGAAATGAGCCAAAGTTTATAGCCTAGGTATTTATCCATAAATAAGTAAGCCCCAGCGTCATTATTCTGGGAAAGAAAAGGCCAGAGAGAAAAGCTCAAGGTTACAAAGGCCCCATTGCGTGTGGGGCAAGAATCCAAGCTCTAAGCCTGAGGACTCCTGGACAGAAGACAGTTTCCTAGCCGCAGAGGGGAAAATCTCAGAGACAGTGTCTCTGCAAAATAAACAAAAATCAAAAACAAAAAGCCCTGCAGAAGAGAAAACCCAGCTCTTCTACTGGAGCCTCAGCTCACTCCCCAGGCCTGGCTCCTTACACTGCAGGCCAGTGAGCTACTTCGGCTGCACCTGGCTCTCTGGCTGGAGCTTTAGTGCACTTCCCAGGCTTGGCAGACGGACTGGGTAGCCCAGGCCTGTGAAAATCAAGTGTGTGCCCGAGGAAGGAGCCTGGGATGGTCTGGAGCAGAGTAGCGAGCTAGGCCCCAGTGCCCTCTTCCGAGGGAGGGCAGAAGTCAGGGGCCCAGCAGCAGCTCCAACCCAAAACCTGGCAACGGCAGCCAGCTAGACCAAGCTGAGAGTGCAGAGCTAGCCACCATGATCGTGTGCTAGCCTGGGAAGCCTGCAAACACACAGCAGGGCAGAGGGGACATTTTTCCCAGAACTAAAGTGGAACTGAAAAGTCCCACTTTGTATTATATCCCACTTTCAATACTATTATTGAAAATAATAAACTCTCCTTAAGGAGAGTTAAATAATATTAAAAAGAATTCCCCAGAGGAAAGAGTTTAGAGAAAAAATAAAGAAAGATTTTATTAAATAAAGGGATACTAAGTTTAGAGAATTATTAGAGAGAAACAAAAAATGCACATAGAAAGTAAAATCTCCAATGAAAAGAGAAATAAAAGTAAAATAAAGTCTCCATAGAAAGAAGAGAGTTGGAGAGATTAAAAAATGTTTTCCATATTTAAAAATGGGGGAGAAGTAAAAGAGGCACTTGGACACTGTATAACTTGTTCACAATATCAGCATACAAAAATTATATATTCAATAATGATTATAATTTTATATATCCTCTTTAAGAAGGGATCAAAATAAAACAGAGAAGGGAAAGACTAAAAAATTAAATGCTAGATTGGAAGCTCTCTTAGTCGGAGTTTCTATTCCTAAACAAAACATCATGACCAAGAAGCAAGTTGGTGAGGAAAGGGTTTATTTGACTTACACTTCCACACTGCTATTCATCACCAAAGGAAGTCAGGACTGGAACTGAAGCAGGTCAGGAAGCAGGAGCTGTTGCAGAGGCCATGGAAAGATGTTTCTTACTGGCTTGCTTCCCCTGGCTTGCTCAGCTTGATTTCTTATAGAACCCAAGACTACCAGCCCAGGGATGGCACCACCCACAATGGACCCTCCCCACTTGGTGTAGAGGTCTCTCCAGGGATGGCACCAACTGAGAAAATGCCTTACAGCTGTATTTCATGGAGACACTTCCCTAACTGAAGCTCCTTTCTCTGTGATAATTCCATCGTGTGTCAAGTTGACACACAAAACCAGCCAGTACAATTGACCCTTGTCATCTTAACACACAAACACATCACTATTAAACCTCAAACCGTACTTTCTTATTCATCCCCAAGATCTAAATAACTTTAAAAGTCCCACAATCTTTACATATTAAAAGTTCAATCCCTTTAAAATATCCAGTATCTTTTAAAATTCGAATCTCTTAACTGTGGGCTCAACTAAAGTACCTTCTTATTTCAAAAGGGAAAAAAAAATCAGGGCACAAGTCACAATCAAAAGCAAAATCAAAACTCCAACAGTCCAGTGTCTGGGATCCACTCACAATCTTCTAGATCCCTCCAAGGGCTTGAGTCACTACTCCAGCTCTGCCCTTGGTAGCACACACCTTGGCTTCTAGGCTTCAGCTATCTGCACTCCACTGCTGCTGCTATTCTTGGTGGTCATCTCACATCACTGTCTTTTGATAAAACTAGGCTTCACCAATCGCCTCTCATAGGCTCTCTCCATGGTGCCAAGCCTCAACTCCTTTACATAACCCCTTCAAGTCCTGGGCCAACAATTGCAACTTAGGTTACACCTTCACCAATGGCCTTCCATGGCCTCTCACAATGCCAAGCCTTAGCTGCTCTTTATGACCGCTTCGTGCCTTCAAAATCAGTACCACTGTGACTCTTATACATTATTAAGTCCAGCCATAGCACAAGGTACAACCTTGACTACTTCTGGAACACAGTCTCTGTGCTCTCAGAAAATGCATCACAAAAGATTTCACCTCAGTGATGCTGGTCTCTTCTTTTTCTTTTTTTTAAGTGTTTTTTTTTATTCGATATAATTTATTTACATTTCAAATGATTTCCCCTTTTCTAGCCCCCCACTCCCCGAAAGTCCCTTAAGTCCCCTTCTCTTTCCCTGTCCTCCCACCCACCCCTTTCCACTTCCCTGTTCTGGTTTTGCCGAATACTGTTTCACTGAGTCTCTCCAGAACCAGGGGCCAGTCCTCCTTTCTCCTTGTACCTCATTTGATGTGTGGATTATGTTTTGGGTATTCCAGTTTTCTAGGTTAATAACCACTTATTAGTGAGTGCATACCATGATTCACCTTTTGAGTCTGGGTTACCTCACTTAGTATGATGTTCTCTAGCTCCATCCATTTGCCTAAGAATTTCATGAATTCATTGTTTCTAATGGCTGAATAGTACTCCATTGTGTAGATATACAACATTTTTTGTATCCACTCTTCTGTTGAGGGATACCTGGGTTCTTTCCAGCATCTGGCAATTATAAATAGGACTGCTATGAACATAGTAGAGCATGTATCCTTATTACATGGTGGGGAATCCTCTGGGTATATGCCCAGGAGTGGTATAGCAGGATCTTCTGGAAGTGAGGTGCCCAGTTTTCGGAGGAACCGCCAGACTGATTTCCAGAGTGGTTGTACCAATTTGCAGCCCCACCAGCAGTGGAGGAGTGTTCCTCTTTCTCCACACCCTCTCCAACACCTGCTGTCTCCTGAATTTTTAATCTTAGCCATTCTGACTGGTGTAAGATGAAATCTCAGGGTTGTTTTGATTTGCATTTCCCTAATGACTAATGAGCATTTTTTTAAGATGCTTCTCCGCCATCCGAAGTTCTTCAGGTGTGAATTCTTTGTTTAACTCTGTACCCCATTTTTTAATAGGGTTGTTCAGTTTTCTGGAGTCTAACTTCTTGAGTTCTTTATATATATTGGATATTAGCGCTCTATCTGATGTAGGATTGGTGAAGATCTTTTCCCAATTTGTTGGTTGCCGATTTGTCCTCTTGATGGTGTCCTTTGCCTTACAGAAACTTTGTAATTTTATGAGGTCCCATTTGTCAATTCTTGCTCTTAGAGCATACGCTATTGGTGTTCTGTTCAGAAACTTTCTCCCTGTACCGATGTCCTCAAGGGTCTTCCCCAGTTTCTTTTCTATTAGCTTCAGAGTGTCTGGCTTTATGTGGAGGTCCTTGATCCATTTGGATTTGAGCTTAGTACAAGGAGACAAGGATGGATCAATTCGCATTCTTCTGCATGCTGCCCTCCAGTTGAACCAGCACCATTTGTTGAAAAGACTATCTTGTTTCCATTGGATGTTTTCAGCCTCTTTGTCGAGGATCAAGTGGGCATAGGTGTGTGGGTTTATTTCTGGATCTTCAATCCTGTTCCATTGATCCTCCTGCCTGTCACTGTACCAATACCATGCAGTTTTTAGCACTATTGCTCTGTAGTATTGCTTGAGGTCAGGGATACTGATTCCCCCAGATTTTCTTTTGTTGCTGAGAATAGTTTTAGCTATCCTGGGTTTTTTGTTGTTCCAGATGAATTTGATAATTGCTCTTTCTAACTCTGTGAAGAATTGAGTTGGGATTTTGATGGGTATTGCATTGAATCTGTATATTGCTTTTGGCAAAATGGCCATTTTAACTATATTGATTCTACCGATCCATGAGCATGGGAGGTTTTCCCATTTTTTGAGGTCTTCTTCCATTTCCTTCTTCAGAGTCTTGAAGTTCTTGTCATACAGATCTTTCACTTGTTTGGTAAAAGTCACCCCAAGATACTTTATATTGTTTGTGGCTATTGTGAAGGGGGTCATTTCCCTAATTTCTTTCTCAGCCTGCTTATCCTTTGAGTATAGGAAGGCCACTGATTTGCTTGTGTTGATTTTATAACCTGCCACTTTGCTGAAGTTGTTTATCAGCTGTAGGAGCTCTCTAGTGGAGTTTTTTGGGTCACTTAGGTAGACTATCACGTCGTCTGCAAATAATGAAAGTTTGACTTCTTCCTTTCCAATTTGTATCCCTTTGACCTCCTTATGTTGTCGAATTGCCCGAGCTAGTACCTCAAGTACAATATTGAAAAGATAAGGAGAAAGGGGGCAGCCTTGTCTGGTCCCTGATTTCAGTGGGATTGCTTCAAGTTTCTCTCCATTTAGTTTGATGCTGGCTACCGGTTTGCTGTATATTGCTTTTACTATGTTTAGGTATGGGCCTTGAATTCCTGTTCTCTCCAAGACTTTAAGCACGAAAGGATGCTGAATTTTGTCAAATGCTTTTTCAGCATCCAATGAAATGACCATGTGGTTTTGTTCTTTGAATTTGTTTATGTAGTGGATTGCATTGATGGATTTCCGTATATTGAACCAACCCTGCATTCCCGGGATAAAGCCTACTTGATCATGGTGGATGATCGTTTTGATGTGTTCTTGGATTCGGTTGGCAAGAATTTTATTGAGTATTTTTGCATCGATGTTCATAAGGGAAATTGGTCTGAAGTTCTCTTTCTTTGTTGGATCTTTGTGTGGCTTTGGTATCAGCGTAATTGTGGCTTCGTAGAAGGAATTGGGTAGTGTTCCTTCTGTTTCTATTTTGTGGAACAGTTTGAAGAGTATTGGTGTTAACTCTTCTTTGAAGGTCTGATAGAATTCTGCACTGAAACCATCTGGTCCTGTGCTTTTTTTGGTTGGAAGACTTTCTATGACTCCTTCTATTTCTTTAGACATTATGGGACTGTTTAGATGGTCTAGTTGGTCCTGATTTAATTTTGATATTTGGTATCTGTCAAGGAAATTGTCCATTTCCTCCAGATTCTCCAGTTGTGTTGAGTACAGGCTCTTGTAGTAGGATCTGATGATTTTTTGGATTTCCTCAGTTTCCGTTGTTATATCTCCCTTTTCATTTCTAAGTTTGTTAATTTGGATACTTTCTCTGTGCCCTTTGGTCAGTCTGGCTAAGGGTTTATCTATCTTGTTGATTTTCTCAAAGAACCAGCTCCTGGTTTTGTTGATTTTTTGTATGGTTCTCTTTGTTTCTACTTGGTTGATTTCGGCCCTGAGTTTGATGATTTCCTGCCTTCTACTCCTCCTGGGTGAAATAGCTTCTTTTTGTTCTAGGGCTTTCAGGTGTGTCATTAAGCTGGTAATGTGTGCTCTCTCCATTTTCTTTTTGGAGGCACTCAGGGCTATGAGTTTTCCTCTTAGCACTGCTTTCATTGTGTCCCATAGATTTGGGTATGTTGTGTTTTCATTTTCATTGTGTTCTAAAAAGTCTTTAATTTCTTTCTTTATTTCTTCCTTGACCAAGGTATCATTGAGTAGAATATTGTTCAGTTTCCACGTGTATGTGGGCTTTCTGTTGTTTTTGTTGCTATTGAAGATCACTTTTACTCCATAGTGATCTGATAGGAGGCATGGGATTAGTTCGATCTTCTTATATTTGTTGAGGTCTGCCTTGTGTCCAATTATATGGTTGATTTTGGAGAAGGTACCATGAGGTGCTGAGAAAAAGGTATATTCTTTTGCTTTAGGGTGAAATGTTCTATAAATATCAGTCAAATCCAATTGATCCAAAGCTTCAATTAGTTTTACTGTGTCCCTGTTTAGTTTCTGTTTTCCCGATCGGTCCATTGAGGAAAGTGGAGTGTTGAAGTCCCCCTCAATTATTGTGTTAGGTGCAATGTGTGCTTTGAGCTTTAGTAAGGTTTCTTTTACGAATGAGGGTGCCCTTGCATTTGGCGCATAGATGTTCAGAATTTGAAGTTCTTCTTGGTGGATTTTTCCTTTGACCAGCAAGAAATGTCCTTCTGTGTCTCTTTTGATGACTTTAGGTTGAAAGTCAATTTTATCTGATATTAGAATGGCTACTCCTGCTCGTTTCCTGTGACCATTGGCTTGTAAGATTGTCTTCCAGCCTTTTACTCTGAGGTAGTTTTTATCTTTGACACTGAGGTGTGTCTCCTGTATACAGCAAATTGTAGGGTCCTGTTGCCTTATCCAGTCTGTTAGTCTATGCCTTTTTATTGGGGAATTGAGACCATTGATGTTAAGAGATATTAGGGAATATTGATTATTACTTCCTGTCATTTTTGATGTTCTTTTTATATTTGAGTGGTTATCTTCTTTTGGGTTTGATGAAGGAAGGTAACTATCTTGCTTTTTCCGGTGTGTAGTTTCCCTCCTTGTATTGGAGTTTTCCTCCTATTATTCTTTGCAGAGCTTGGTTTGTGGAAAGATATTGTGTGAATTTGGTTTTGTCATGGAATATCTTGGTTTCTCCATCTATGCTGAATGAGAGTTTTGCTGGGTATAGTAGTCTTGGCTGACATTTGTGTTCTCTTAGAGTCTGCATGAGATCTGCCCAGGATCTTCTAGCTTTCATGGTCTCTGGTGAGAAGTCTGGTGTGATTCTGATAGGTCTTCCTTTATATGTTACTTGGCCTTTCTCTCTTACTGCCTTTAATACTCTTTCTTTATTTAGAGCATTTGGGGTTTTGATTATTATGTGACAGGAGGTATTTCTGCTCAGGTCCAGTCTGTTTGGAGTTCTGTAGGCTTCTTGTATATTCATAGGCATCTCTCTCTTTAAGTTAGGAAAGTTTTCTTCCATAATTTTGTTGAAGATATTTGCTGGCCCTTTCTGTTGTAAATCTTCACTCTCATCTATACCTATAATCCTTAGGTTTGGTCTTCTCATTGTATCCTGGATTTCCTGGATGTTCTGGGATGCAAGCTTTTTGCATTTTGCATTTTCTTTGACAGTTGAGTCAATGGTTTCTATAGTATCTTCGGCACCTGAGATTCTTTCTTCCATCTCTTGTATTCTGTTGTTTATATTTGCATCTATGGCCCCTGATTTTTTCTCAAGGTTTTCTATCTCCAAAGTTGTCTCCCTTTGTGATTTCTTAGTTGTTTCTACTTCTGTTTTTAGGTCCAGGATGGTTTTGCTCATTTCCATCATTTGTTTGTCTGTGTTTTCCTGTAATTCTTTAAGAGATTTTTGTGTTTCCTCTTTCATGACTTCTGCCTGTTGACTCAAGTTCCCCTGCATTTCTTTAAGTTTTTTTTGCCTTTCTTCTTTATTGGCTTCTATCTCTTGGGCCTTATTCTCCTGCATTTATTTAAGTGTTTTTTGTGTTTCCATTAAACGGGTTTCTAGCTTATTCATGTTCCCCTGTATTGCTTTAAGAGATTCATTCATGTCCTTTTTGTGTTCTTCTAGCAGCATCATGAACAGTGATTTTAAATCCAAATCTTGTTTCTCTGGTGTGTTGGCATAACCAGGACTTGCTGATGTTGGAGAGTTTGGTTCAGATGCTGCCATATTGCCTAGATTTCTGTTAGTAGCGTTCCTGCGTTTGCCCTTTGCCATCTTGTTCTCTGGAACTAATTGGTCTTGTCTCCGGCTGGTGTTACAGTCTCCTGAGAGGCTCTAGGGCTATTTCTGCAACACTGGAGGGCAGGGTTTTCCCTTTTGCAGATTGCTGATGTGCTTTCTTCCTCTTGGGTGCCCTTGCAGCCCTAGTGATCTTTGCCCCAGATTGTGTCTGTGAGCCAGAAGGTGCCCGTTTGCTCCTTCAGGGAGCGCTGAGGCTGTATGCTGCAGGGACCTTTTCTGTGTGCTGATCTCTCTGCTGGGCAGCAGGACTCCCAACCAGGTTGGTGCACACAAGGCTAGCCTAGCTGCTCAGGCCCTGAGTCTAGGCAAAAGCCTGGCAGGCCAATGTCGGGGCAAAGTTCCCCTCAGCTGTGAGTGTTAATTGGGTCTGTCAGGTGGCTAGGATGGTGGCGTGGGCGCGCTCCCTGAGAGTGCTGGGAGAGTCTGCTGGGCTAACGACCTCCTGGCCGGGTCAGCACACAGATGGCCCACCAAGCAGCCCAGGGCCTGGGGGCAGTCCAGGGCCTGACCGTCTGAGACCCCTGCTATGTCCGCCTCGGGCTATGCCTGTTAGCTGGTTTGGTTTTGCCTGCTAGGTCTCTCTGGCTTCCCGTAGGCAAAATGGCGGTGGTGCGCAAACCGGCCCAGATAAACAACCTCCTGGCTGGGTCAGCACACAGATGGCCCACCGAGTAGCCCAGGGCCTGGGGGCAGTCCAGGGCCTGACCGTCTGAGACCCCTGCTATGTCCGCCTCGGGCTATGCCTGTTAGCTGGTTTGGTTTTGCCTGCTAGGTCTCTCTGGCTTCCCTTAGGCAAAATGGCGGTGGTGCGCAGGCTGGCGGGGGGGGGGGAACCTCCTGGCCGGGTTTGCACCCCGGTGGCCCCCCGATCAGCTCAGGGCCTCAGTGCAGGCCAACGCCCGTCGGGCTTAAACCCCCGCGATGTTGGTCTCGGGTTATATTTGCGTACCTCAGTCTGATTTCTCTGGCGACCGAGAACCAATATGGAGGCCTCGTAACTGACTGGTGGGAGGCAGAGTTCTGATGTGGCTTCTGTGTGGTGAAAGGCGCCTTAAATCCTCTGCTGCTCGCAGCCTGGCTGGCCAGCGATGGCCAATAGTCGTGGGCGCAGGGTCTGCCTGGACCCTGTCCGCTTGGTTCTACTACTGATGGCCCTTCCTCTGGACCAGCCGCCGCTGCTGCTGCTGCTGCTGCTGCTGCCCCAGATCCCCGCTGGTCTCTTCTTAATCACCACTAATTTCTTAGCTCCAGCTAACCAGCATCAATAGTCCCAGTAACACAAAGGTTCATTTTAGTTGTTCTGGTATCTTGTTAATCACAGCTAATTCTTCAACTCCAGCTAACCAAAACCTTCACAATCAAAACAACATAGCCCTGATATGAGTCTTTAATCTTACCTCTGAAATTTCATAAGCCAGGCCTCCATCTTCTGCACTGTTCTCAACATTACCTTCCAAACTCCTACACAACATCCCACAGAGCTCTTAACAACCAATGGCTCTTCTAGCCCAAAGTTCCAAAGTCCTTCCACAGTCCTCCCCAAAACATGGACAGGTTGTGACAGGAATACCCCACTATACTGGTACCAATTTGCCTTAGTCAGGGCTTGTATTCCTGGATAAAACATTATGACCAAGAAGCAAGTTGGGGAGGAAAAGATTTATTTAGCTTATACTTCCACACTACTGTTCATCACAAAGACAAAACAGACTCCATTGTGGGTTTCTTGAGGGGAGTTGGTTTGGGGGACGGTTAAGAGGTTTTAAGAGATACTGGAACTCAAGCAGGTCATGAAGCAAGAGCTGATGGAGGTCATGGAGGGATGTTACTGGCTTGCTTCCCCTGGCTTACTTGGCTTGCTCTCTTATGGAACCCAAGACTACCAGGCCAGGGATGGCACCACCCACAAGGGGCCCTCACCACTTGATCACTAATTAAGAAAATGCCCCACAGCTGGATCTCATGGAGGCATTTTCTC